>NW_006800328.1:0-112245 GCF_000485575.1 Poecilia formosa
CTCTTTGGGAAGCAACAAAATCCTTCAGATTGGAAATTGAAGCCACATTCCAGTGTATCTAAATGCGGTCTCTATAGTTTCCATACTGTAAGCATAAAATTATAGAGCTTTGCATTGTGCAAGCATGCAATCGGTGTTTCTTGATGAATTGTCAATGAAACGTTGCTGTAAGATTACCTAATGGTGGAAATGGAGAAGAAGGGGGTAAAAAAAAGCTTTGTACAAGAATATCACAATGATTTTTATGGAGTATTTTAATTTTAGACACGTGAACAATATTTTTCTGTCCATAAATGACGAGAACAAATTTAGCAAATATCAGTTGCTTTATTGCCTGGTGATTGCAGAGAAAGATGTACCTGGTGCTATAAACCTAGCTTAGCTGACCATGAGAGTTTGAGCTTTTCCTCTGAACTACATCCCCCACAATGCTGTGTGGCTCTATTCTATTTATCGTCACCTTCCTAAAATAATTGTCTAAGTCTTTTTTCTCTTTTTGTGCCAAAAGTGATTAAGGCAAAAAAAATATATAAATAAAATCAACCAAAAAACACTTTTGCCAAAAAAATGACATTGGCCATTATTTTAGGAAGGTGACAATGTTAAGTATTGAATAACATATCAGACATATTATATATTTATTGATCACGTGTCTCTGTCTGGTTTTATATCATTACTGATTTATTGTCCAGCCCTGGCACATCAAACTGATGGTGTTTAAGTCAAAAGTCATAAATTACCATCAGCAGTGTCTTATTTATACATATTTTTATCCAAATTTCAAAACATATTCAACGATTAATTTGAAGCTTGGAAGATTGTTGTATAAAATGTGTTATTTTCTTAGTGTTTTTAACCATCTATGTATTCCTTCAGTTCATCTTTTCCATCCTGACCACAAAAAATAAAACATGACATAGTTAATGTTTATTAACAAATGATCTAATATTCAAATAAACTGAATATTTATAAATCATATTGGGACTGTGTTTTAGTACTTTTAGGTAGTAAAATGTGAAAATGAACTAAAATCCTTGGCTAGATTTGATTTGTAGAGTTTTAGCCAAAAATAGAAAACTTTTCTTTTTCGGTGTCCTTTGGTTTCTTTTTACTTTGGTGTATTTACGGCTACTTCTCCACCTCTCTTTCTCTCCCTCCGTTCCCTCCTCCATCTCCCACTCCGTGGTCTCTGCTCTCATGGTGGAGGGCTACTTAGCACACAACAGTTAATACCTGTCTAATTTATTAGCCTCCTGCCCCAGCCCTGAAGGGCCATTAGCAACACACACTGACACAGCAGCCCGGCCTGTGTCGTAATTTATTGTCTTATTACAGTGCTGCAGCGGCATCAATTAATTATCCATTAAAGCGCTGCTGTCCCAGGATTTATGGAGGGGACTATGAGGGCTAGATGGAGTTGGAGAGGGATGGTGAGAAGAGAGTGATGATGAAGAAGGTGAGGAAGGAAGAGGATGGGACGAGCGGAAGCGAAGACGGATTGTTGTTTTTGGTGCACTTTGGTTAAAACATCGGATGACAATAAAGTGAACTGTGAATGCTTAAAGTTAAAGAAATATTTCATTTAGAGGGTTATAGATGATGATTAAACTGGATGTGTATGTATAGAAATAGAAGTAATGCATAATTTATTGCAAAAATCCATCAAATTGTCTCTAAAAACCTCTAATTTGTACATCTTCTTAAGCCTGCGTCAGAATCTAGAGTAGAATTTGCACTAGAGTCAAAGTGTGACCTTTGCACAAAATTAGATCCACCCATGCCCTTAAAACACGAATCTGTGGCACAAACCAATAGCAAAGCTTTCTCCAGCACTCCCTCCATCTTTCTCCACAATGAACGTTTTCCACTGAAGCACAATTTGTCCCGAAAACAAAAAAGTGTTTCCCGGCATCGACAGGGAGAATGGATTGCTTCCATTACGTCGTACAAGAAACACATTCTGTTGAGATGAAAGGCTTGTGAATTATAGCAGACAGAGTCGCTGCTAACAAGTCTGGTGATCCGGGGCTAATGAGGTGCACATTTGCTAACTACATCCTGACTACGTGACAAATCAAAGCGTGACAAATCAAAGATGATGATGATGGGTATCATCATCATCATCACCACCGCGGTCGTCGGCGCAGCGTGGCGGCCTTCGTTTTCTGCACCGATCCACATTTGGCTGAAAAGAGCCGGACGTTGGTGCAAGCCGGACAAGGCACTGATGAGGCTGATGGAAATGGGCTAAAATAATAGTTCATAAAGGAGTGGATTGGACACGTTTAGTTAATCGCTCTGGGTTTTTGAAGTATGGTTTGGTGAAAACCAGGCCAAATCCAGATTACGTGGACCCAGAGGTTGAAGGAACAGTATCAAGCAAAACTGACTTTTTTTTAGCTTTACATCATGCTATGATGTTGTTCTGTTATCAAAAACATACCTGGAGTTTTACCTTGATTCTTTGAATGTTTGAGAATCCCTTAATTTTGTGTTTATGCTCACGGGATTCCTGGTACATACATGAATACTCGATTCCAGGGACTGTCGTATCAGACACAAGCGATGTGCTTTGGCCTTTGGGCAGCAGAAAAACAAAAGCCAAAGCATCGACTTTTCACTTGAGATAACAGCTGTAGAAGTCCACTGTCTCAGACAAGCCATTAGCTTCAACCTCCCAGACCAACTAGCCTGGATTTATGCTAAACGAAGATGCTAAGAGTGGTGTATACTGCTTAACTACAGACCCTTGACTTCAAAATTCCCAAACTATCCCCTAAATACCTACTTTGGAACAATAATCCCAGTCATGTCTCATAATCAAGAAAAAGCTGTAGATGTTTTCATTCGACCAACTTTCAGTCATTTCAGGCGTTCAAGAAGCACCAAGGTGGCTGCAGCATGACTAAGAAATCCCCTGAATGCAACTGTTCTCAAACCCAACAGGGATGAATCATAGTTGTTGGGCCCGACTCCACAAACAGCCCCACCCAGCTCTTTTCCATCAGCAGCCTATTCCTAACCTTGTAATTAAACGTCAACTCTCATCTTTCATTTCCCTCCAGCCAAAACCGGATTACTGAATTCCTTTTCTGCTACGCTCTTACCCTTTACCTCTCAAACCCTAACCGCCGTTTGCTGCAACAGAGGCGCTTATTCATGCTGTGCCCACGTATAGACATGGCTGGTACAGCAGCAACCACATGCTTTTAGCACCAACAGCATTTTAATGTTTGTGTTTTTTGTAATATATTAATGATTTTTCAGTTTGCATTTCCAATTAAATATAGCCAAAACCATTTTCTTGAGTTGTAACTCTGTAACAGTTATGTGACAAACTTTGATGTTGAGGGGGACAAAAAACTGCTGAAAACTGCAAAAATCAACATGTGTTTGTGTGGCCAAGCACAAATTTATGTTAAGATCTTTAAAAATAACTCTGGCATGGTTTAGATCAGTGTTTCTCAACCCTGGTCCTCACCGCCCGCCTGTCCTGCATGTTTTAGGTGTTTCCCTTCTGCCACACACCTGAATTGTATCTCGGGGTGATTAACAGGCTTCTGCAGGACTTGATGGTCATGCAATCATTTGAATTAGCTCTTCTGGAATAGAGGCACATCTAAAACATGCAGAGCAGGGGGGCGGTGAGGACCAGGGTTGAGAAACATTGGTTTAGTTCAAAAATACTCTACATATTAAAATGGATAAGTCTTGAATCAAACTGAAAAGCCTGGGCTCAAAAATTGATGTTCACAGGTCGTTTTCGTTCAGTCTGAAAATGTTTGTCTCTAGCTTTTCAGATCAGCTGACGCCTTACGTTTGAAAGCCACGTGTCATCTTCCTTCCACTCCACAATTCAGTCCAACGTCGTTCTGATCTGTCACTATTAAAACCACTACTGAAGCCTGTACATCGTCACTGAATCTCGTCGGGTCCTGCTGGCATACACAGAGTCGGCATCCATAGCTGCAACATCATCTGTTTTCCACAGCGTGAGAAAATGACAGTGTGCTGTGTTGCTGTGCGTAATCTGTGAAAATGTGCGACTTGTAAATGAAAGCAGTTGGTGTTTCTGGTTTTTATGATGTCTCTGGGAGCTTTTGAATGCACCGGGAACCAACATGCAGAACTCATTAATAACAAGTTTCATGTCTTCAAACACAACGTACGTAAATCTTAAAACAAATACTTTTTAAAAAAAAAAACAACTGATTTGAGAAACATTACCATTAATTCACTTGTAAAAAAAAAAAAAGGCTAAGCTTGTATCCTCACTGTTAAGCTTTCGAGAAAGTCCTCAATAGTCACATAGTGTCTTATTCTATCATCCATATTCAAATATTTATGCATTAAACATTAGGAATACTTCACATGATTCATACACTGATAACTTTAGTGCATATTTATAAATTAGAGCTACATCTAGAAATTTACGAACCGTGGTCTGACTGGTGACTGGGTGGTCTGAGACCGAAGGACCCTGCCTGGTCAGGCAAAGTCAAACTGTCGATGTGCGGTCTTGTGGTTTGCGGGATGCTCGTTTCTGCACACACCATTCAAGGTCCACAAGATGCTCTGTGCCAAGTTCCTGTGAAGCCCCTCCCGTTGCTGTGTACGTCAGCGGTGTTTTAGACCACAATAGGTGTGGTTTAGACGACTATTACGGGTTCACAACTTCGGAGGAGAAGGGAATTATGATTGATGAGCTGGAAAAGTCTCATTTTATTTTCCATTTTATTGGAAGCCAATAAAGAGAACAGTAATGAAGCAGAGGGAGTCCAGGGTTTCGGTCCAACAGATGGGTTAGCAAGATGCACTCTATGATCAGACGACCGCCACCCGTTTTGGTGACCTTGTTGATCGGGTCACGCCGATCACCGAACCAAACTAACATGGTCTCTGAGTTTAGCTCCTCGGAGCTCACAAACTCTTGTTGCTGCTGGTTATAAGCAGGGGTGAAAGTAGGCGGGTACGATCGGGTACCGAGTACCCCTAAAAGATTTAGCGAGGGTGCGCAAGTACCCCCCTTACTTTCACCCCTGTATATATATATATATATATTTTTTTTTTTTTGTCATAGTACCCCCAAGAATTTAAAACTACTTTCACCCATGCTTATAAGTGGGATATGTCCTCTGTATCTTCTGTTTTGTCACAAAATTCTCCCAAACTGCACAATGGCTTTGCATGCAGCAGGCACCGAAAAGTTTAGGAGAGCCCATTTTGAAATCTGTTCTTTCTCCAGTCTGTAAATGCGCCACACCTACTTCACATGAATTCATCCTTTGGTGTGAAAGTTCTTATCGAAGGAAGAAGAGTCAAAACAAATGATTTTGTTTTTTTGGTATTCAAATGCGGAGTTGGTTGTTTCATATCCAACATTTTAAGGTACAAAATGAGTCTTTTTACAAGGGATGACATTTTGTGCCTCCCTTGGGAATGTTTCATCTTTCTAAACTTTGAACTCTTGGGACATGGTGGATTAAAATAAATGTTAGTCTTTTGGAAATCTCAGAATCTCAGGAGGTTAAGGGTCTTTATTATCTACGGAGCAAACACAGATTAATGTTTACAGTTAGCTTTGACATTCATACTAAACATGCTAATTGCTAATAAAAGATGCTAAAGATGGCTTAAAACATCCAACTTTAAACCACTGAGTTTTAAAAGTACGTGCTTCACCACTGTTTCTAATTCAAATATTTAATCACCGCTTGTGGCAATAAGGATATAATAGCATTATATCATTATTTTAATTCTTACAGAAGTTAGTTTGGGCTTCCCAAAGCTGACTCAGTTTGAGGGTCTAAAGGAGCTAATGAATAATTCTCTTCACATGCTCCTAAAACAGCAAATATCCAGATAATCTTTTGGAAACCATTGATTTTTCCTGATGTTGACACAGCAGTTTATGAAATCCTTTAGATAAAGGCTAAAAATGTATTTACATACGCTTTCTTTAATTTACTAGTATAATAACTGAAACATTGATTTCCAATCTGAAATGTAACATTTGTCAGATGTTCTGTCATTTAAAGCACTTTGAATTGCCTCGTTGCTTATACCCTGGTCTGGTCTTAAAGTGGATCCTCGACCCAACGACGTATTTATTCTGGAAGGTTAGTGTGTTTGCTGTTCTTTCCATCTCTACCCAAGGGGTTCTGGATTATTTTGTGTTCTGCGCAAAGCAACATTTTTGTTTCCTTTTCCCCATTAGACGTCCGAAAGGTCCTAGGCTAAAATAAAACCGCTCTTACTTGCGAGCACACACCCAAGCGACATAAAGGGAATTCAAAAGTTTGGAAAAGACCATTGTCTTGTTTTGTTTCACTTTTCAACCAAACCAACCCTGACACCAACAAACCCATCATCAGTGTTTCCACGACAACAGCCTTATCGTGGTCAGAGTTCACGTTCATACAAATGTGATTCCTGTGCCATTGGAATCTGTTTTCATCGCCTCGGAGAAACAGCCGCGAACACAATCGCCGCACACTTTGAATGTCCTTGGGAGGGAGAATAAAGCCAGCCAAGGAAAAAAAAAAAAATCTGTTAGTTTTCTTTCCTTCACACCTCAGTTTCGGGCCACGGTCCCCAGGGTGATGCAGACAGGAAATGGGAATGACTGCTTCCTGCCTGGGCCAGCTTTGAAGGCAGCGCATGAGGGACGATCCCACGGCGGAGCAATGTTCCTGCGCTTTCACCGGGGTCTTTGTAATGTCTGATTTACAGCTTCCCCCCCGCGCTGTTTCATCTATGATTTAATGTTTCCTGGTCAGATGGCTATCAGCGGCCTTACATGTCCGCTCTGGTCCTGCAGGACACCCACCACATGGAAATAAAGCAACACAAGCTAGCTTTATAACGCAAAACTAACATTCCATGATACTTTTTCCCCCCTCTTAATAGTTTACAACTGTTAACCATTACCTCATATTGAAAACAATTTTTTTTCCCCAGGTAGCGTTTACTGAACAAAAAACCTTTATTTAATAGGTTGGACTGTTTCCGTACACTAAAAGAATTTGGAGTGTTTTCCCATCGTTTCACTGCAACGTTTGTCACACAGATGTTCCTGTTAATACTCAGCACTTTCCCTGCTCTAACCTTTGACCTCATCCCTTTCCTAACCTTCAACCTCATCCTGAACTCTGTCGTAATTCTTTAAAACTATAAATCCCAAACTAACCTTAAATAAAGGTTGAGGTGATTCAAAGTTCAGCCCGATTTGTTGTGCTTCCCAGGTCTACACAGTTATTTTGTGATGCACCTTTTCATTCCATCGCTACATCCCCAAATTTTAAGGTTTTTTTTTTTTTCTCGATGTTCCCATTGTATTCATCACTCTATTGGGTTCAGCTCTGTTGACACAAAGCAAAAAATTAAAAATTAAAAGTGTAAGGAAAGTTTTTAAAGTTTGAGATTAATCGAGTCATCATCACCTTAAAATGAAAAGTGCCGTTAACAATCTTTAATGCAGGAAGAGGAGATGTTGAAAATCATCAGAAAAGAGAAAAAAAATATTTTTAGAAAACAAATATTGCATGTGCAACAGTTTGTTTTTACTTCTGCTCCTTCGCCTTACAAAGTTTGACAACCAAATAAATTGTCGACACATGAAAGACTCCTGCTAGCTAAAGATTTTTAAAAAATCTGTTTAAAGGTATTTAGTTTGGAATATTTCCAGGGATTTAGACTTTTTAACAATTATTTATGACTCCATCAGGTTAAAAGAAAATGCAATGCTTTCAGCACACTTTAGAGTGAAGTTCTGAGCTGCAAAAGGGAAATCAAATATTCAGGTCTGAATTCTTTCATACTAAATGTCAAACTATAAGTGAAAAGCATAAAGTGGAAACCCTGATCCCTTTGTACTAAATTAATTTTGCAGTTCTGTAGAATAAGTGTACTGATGCTGTCACATGTTTGGATTTGCTTTATTTTGCCTTCAGTGTCTACATAGTTTTCGGTCCTGCAGCTAAACACGCTAGTTTAGCGTTAGCATCACACTCTGCCCACACAGCCAGTGTTACTAACGTATTACTAGCATAATACATCAAAATTATATTTATATATGGAACTAGATTTACAAATATTTTCTTACTGTCAGACCAAATATCATCAAAAATGGAAAGGGGGGTAAAAATCTTTTAAAATGCAAGTCCATACCGTTTGGTACTGTTTTGGTACTTTTTGATACTTTCCATTAAACGTTCAATGATTAAACCCTGAAGGATGATCAGTAGAGCTGATTTTCACAAGAAATTTAAAATGTCAAAAAACGGTGAAATGCTAAGTTTACTTCACGCTTTTGAGTAAGAAGTTCTGTTCAGTCTAGAAGTTTACAACATTACAGTGTTGTAAACTTCTAGATTCTTCACAGTAATTTTTATTATTACTGTGAAGAAAAACAAATATATAAACAGCTAAATGGTTGGTTAGCTAGTTAGATATAGTTATTTAGTTAGCTAAATAGTTAACTAGCTAGCCACCTAAATGACTAAATATGTAGATAAATAGAAATACAAACATTTATCTGTTTTGTTTGCTTTATGAAGAACAATCATTCCACATGTTGCATGTTGAAATGTATTTTAGCTTAGCCTCATGGCTGCCTCAGTACGCTGTTGACTTTTTCTTGAATATTTTTAGCATTTGTTCTGCTGTTCTCACACTGTGAGCCATCCTTGGGTTGTTTAGTGTTTATGATCCCCATGGTAAAATGTGTATGACAGTGCAGTATATCCTGTGTAGCATGGAAGTGTCCTTTTGTCCAGGGCCAGCCCTTTCCCTATCCCTCGCTCTCATCACGGCAGTGTCTGTTTTTAATCTGGGACAGTGATTTATGAAGGGAGCCAGGGCTGTGTATATCTCCTCACTTCCTTTCATTTCTCAAATGGTTTGTACTCCGCGGGATGATAGATTTATCTACACACAACCCCTGCATGACTAATTAACTCTGAAATATCAGGGCCAGATGTGGAGCTAAAAGACGGGCCCCAGAGTGTGCTTTCTCTCCCACTCGGCCTGACTCGCTGCCTTTTCTAACTGTTGCTCGGGGTTTTCCTTCTGATTTCGCCACTTCTCGACACTCAGCTATAATTCAGCCGATAATATGACAACGTGTTTGAGGGGAGAATGTAAATGTTGTACAGACTGAAACAGCAAATTTACTCTGTTGATGGTTTTGATTTTGAAGACAGTTCAAATAAATGGAGGACTTTCTTTTACCGTCTGGGCTTGTTTTACAACTCTTTACAGCTAAGTTATGGCAAACCCAAAGTTATTTTTCGGAATGGTCTTTTAACTACAAAGGCATGCAAGTATCCAGTTTGGTCCTTTGTTACATTATCACTGTACTTTTTATGAATGCTATAAAACTAAAAACTGATGTTACAACTACAAAACACAGGTAGAATAATTGAGACTACAAGAAAAAACAGCGCAAAAAAAGTTTTAAAAAACCCAAAAAGTGAGTTTTATCTAAACCTGATACCACAAGAAATCCTATGGTGCGTTTGCGGCAGACATGTTTTGAGCATCAGGCTCGTTTGGTTTTACATTCAAAGTCTATGTGGCGGCGCATCGAGGACCACGGCGTCCTGTTTCGAGGGTCTAGCACGGCGTGATTTGAACCATTTTGAGCGTTTGACATCCAACACAGACTTTGAATGGAAACCAGAGACGCCTGACACTCAAAACGTGTTTGCTGTAAACGCATCATTACATCCTTCAGGCCAATACAACAAGCTCCACTACAAAATCAGAGTGAAAAGATAAAAATGTGAACAACAGCTCTAATTTCTAGAAAAAACTGCTCACAAAACAAAATGATGCACATTATTTAGTTGGAGAAAAGTGAGTCAAGATTCAGCTATATATTTTTAAAAAGTCTATTTCTTATAAATGTTGTAAATATTTCACAAATTGTCCTGAAGAAATCTTCAAGTCAGCATAAAATAATGCTGGCAGACCTAACAACTCAGTCCAGTATCATTTTGTATTCATTTGTATTCATTCAGTATCATTCAGTATTCATTTTGCTGCTAGCTAAATAGCATTAGAAGAATATTTTGACCTACACACTGAATGTTTCATCAAACTCAAATTGAATTTTAAAGAATCCCTGTTCAGTGTAAAGACAAGTTTGATCAGTCTAAATATTTTAGGTCTTGTGCTAGAGATGAAAAAATAAACTGTGAAACACCTTTAGCACTGATAGCAGTCCGGCTTTAGCATCGTTAGCAGCTAAACGTCATCCAGCTGTGCCGTTCTCCCAGAGAAAGGGACAAATTAGGAACAAACTAGATCCTAACGTATCTTTCAACAACTATTACAACAACAAAACAAAAACATGTCTGTATTAACTACTCAAACTATTAGGTGCTAATCTCACTTCCAAAATCCTGAGCTATTCAAGAAAATATTTGGACAGGCAGACATCTAAAAATTTCTAATAAGGAAAATAACATTGTAAAAAAGACAACAAAAAACTGTTCAGAAATACTTATTTGTTTTTGTTTTACAAGAAACATGGGGAAATTAGCATAAAGTTTTCATGAACATGCCTTTGTTATATTGTTCCATGCCTCTTCTATGATCTGTTTTGTGAGAGTTAATTGTTAGCCTTTCAATCCCACCACACCGAACCTTCATCTTGTGTTAGCTTACCCGTCAGACGCTGTACGATTGAACAGATTATAAGCAGTGGTAAAGACAATGAATAAGTGTTAACCATTTAAAGGGTTAGAATTTGCCCCACCATGTCTCACATATTGCGAGTTAGACAAAAGAGACTTTACAAATTTGCGCAACACAACATGTTCGTCAGAAAGTCTAATTATTTGTTACCTACATCAAAGAGATTTTGAAGCAACAATCGATGGTTTGGATATTCCTACACGTTGCTCACTCGTTCTTAAAGTTACCTGCATCGCCTTCCCACTTTGAGAAATACATGCAGGCGTGTTGATGATAAACCAGAATAAATCATTTGCAGAAGTTTGTGGCTTTGTCTGCAGTGCCGACTCCAGTTTATCTAGCTATTTCATCTGCAAAGACATCAGGCGGTCTACAAAATGAAGGAAACTCGCTCTGCGTAGCAGCTCCATTTCTTTCAATAACATCTTCAATACCCACCAGCAACCCGTCCAACACTGCTGCCTCATTTCACCATAAAATCAAGCACTAACCAAAATGACAGGATCCATAAACTTCCACATTATTGGCTTTTGTTTGCTTTAATTAAAAACAATGCGAGACCAACATGTTTAAATCAAAGAGTCTGTAAAACTGTCGGCTCGAATTTGTTTGGGACGTCCTGATTTTACTCCAACTTGTTTTTCCATTTACTCTGTAGCCTCTCTTAGTCAGCAGCCGGACGCTGGCTACACCCAGGACTGGTTACGGTCCAACAGTGGACCAATGCAGAGAGAAATAAACAGACACCAGGGGCAATTCAGAGCCACCTTTTCATCTAGCATGCTTCTTTTCTAACTGCGTAAGTGACCAACATGTGTTCAGGAAAAGCAGAAAGTCTGCCCAAAGAAGCACCAGCTGAAACTCGAACCAACAACATCTACCATGCAGCCTCTAAATGCAAGAATATGGCAATAAAATGAACTAAAACCCATTTGGGAGGAAAATCTAAGATCCTAATGAGATTCCCACATATGTGTCCTAGAATGGATGAGCTGAGACCAGTGCATGAACTACAAAGTGACACATAATTTTCCTAGTTAGGATTTATTTATTTCCCACAAATCCTAAAACAATGAAATGTCAAAGCTGGCTTCCATTTTACAGTGTGGTAAAACTAAAAAACTCACCGTTTCATCATCGCTACATCAGGAAACCCAGATTAAAATCAGAGATGAAGCTCATCTCTGTTTGAGTCTGAAACTTTTGCCTGTTCTTTTCAAAATACAGTGGATTCGATCAAATGTCATAAACATCTCATCAGTCATCAATTACTCGTTATTAGATTAGCCTAAATTTAACAGTGGGATGTTTGTATATTCTGGTCATTGTCTCAAGACTTTGGTTTCCATTACAAATGTGCGCAAAACTTTATCGGTGTCCCGCTAATGTCAAAAAAACACAATTTCGCAAACTCAATTAAAATCGCGTGAAGAAATCTGTTCTTGCGATGAGCCGTCATCTTCGTTTTTTTTTGCCAGTGGTAACATCCGGTTGTTGGCCACATGGCTTGTGACATGGAAGTGTTTGATCTTTTGCGAAAAACACAAATTTTAATACTTCAAACTAATTTCTTCATATTGCATTTTTCGATGTCTGCTCTTCAAGGAGTCGTGATCAACAACTACTTTCTACTGATGGAAAAGACGAAGAAGACGACAGGAAGTGGTAGGAGGACGATGGCGTGGCATGGGGTTTTTGTTATGAATAAGCGAATAAGTTTGATCTTTAATTGTGTGAACAAATAGGTTTGTTCACGCAATTAATTATGTGTGATTTAATTATGTGTGATCTTTAAGTGCATTTCTTAAGAGAAACATCAATTGCGAAATTGTGTTTTTTCGACATTACTGGACCACCGACAAAAGTTTTGTAATCGAAAGGCAGCTGGAAACATCATCTTAGTTTCTAGTTTGGGAATTTCTCTTAAAATGCTTTTCCCATTCCCTTCATTTTTCCTACTTATCAGTCATAGTGTCTTTTCACCTGTCAGCACTTTGATGTCAATCGTCACTCTGGAAGAAGAAGAAGAAAAAAAGAAGCAAATGACAGTTCTTAGTATGCACCTTTCTTCTCTCTGTGCTCGTCGTCTTTAACTCCGGGGTTGGGACAGAGGGAAGGAGGTGATGGGTAAACCTCTTCCAGGCAGATCCACCTTAAAAAGAAAACCGCCAGAAGCCCCCCACCCCCCCCACCCCACTGACACGCTGACAGCCTGCTATAAGTGACGTGTGATCTGTACAAATTTCAGGACTAATAAATCTACCTGTCAGAGGAAGGAGACTTGAAAGGGCCGCTGCCCTGCGGCGCGGCTTAAACGCAACTGCTGGTGATGAAATTCTGTAGGTCGGAGAATTACAGCTGTCAGGAAGAAACGCCCACATTGGATCTGATGGCTCGCCTGGCTCCTCTTACAGCCTGCGCTCTAGCTCACAGAACTCGTGCGCTTTTTTTTTTTCTTTTCTTTTTTTTTTCCACATTCTTAAACGTGTTAGAGACTAACTTCTCAAAAAGTGGCGTGGGAAATAATATATATATCTCCTACGTACAGCAAGATATTTTCTGAACAGTTGTTTTATTTATTTTTGTTGTTGTTGTTCCTTCTCGCAGCAGAGCCAAACGCTGGAACAAAGCTAAATCATAAAGCACACAGCTGTTTTGCCTTTTCATCACAGAGCAGCTCGATTTTTATTGTCGCTTTGAAGTTCAGCCAGTGAGAGACATATTCACTGCGGGTCCATGACAGCTATAAACATCAGTTCACCCGTTCCATCATCTGAAGAGAGAGGCATAAAACAGCTGAGCGTGTTGCTGTATTTATGGGTAAACGACTGGAAAAGCCATTGCTCTCTCTAATCTGTCATAAAGTAGATTTATGGGTGTGCGCTGTGAGAATCTTGTTCGGTCTGTGTATTGACTCATCTCATGCACACAGGTTCCATAAGGCCAGCCACTGTCCTTACTCGACATCAGCTCTATCAGCTAATGAGAGGAATTGTATTTTTATTTTGTGAAAACTAGAGATTTACTGGACATTAGCTGCGTTTTCATTACAAATGTGCACATTTGTAATCTAAATTATGCTAATGTCGAAAAAAAAAGAGCCAACTTTGTAATTGCGGTGTTTTAACATGCTTGAATGACTTTTTATGAACTGTGGATGCTGTGAGGCCTCTGCTGGAGCCAGCTGTACATTGTATAAAAATGACTAAAGCAAACCACGATGCTCCTACTGCTTCCTGTTGTCGTCTTTGCAGTTTTCGTCAGTAGTAACATCCGGCTGTCGATCACGTGACTCGTATGATGTGAAATGAAGTGTTTGCATTTCAGTTTTGCAAAATATATCTATTTTGATATGGCCGAAAAACCACCTCATCCTAGCACAAAAACATTTTGTTGAAAAATGTGAATTTTTACGAAATTGGCATGGGTTTTCGTTGAGCAAATGTATTTCCATACTACTGAGATTGTGGAAATTCACGTAAAATCAACTGATAGCTGTGCTTTTTGACGATGATATGTAATTGTGAGATTATTGTACATTTTCCACAGAAATGTTCAAAAACACAAGGATTAAATGACTCACTCCCACCTGCAGATGGCAGTACGTCGTTCTTTTACTACACTGCTTCCTCAGCCTTACTTGACATCAAGTTATGGTCCATGATCGATGCGGCGAGTAGAAAAAGTCACATTTACTGACTTGTTTTTTTTTTTTTTTTTGGAAGAGAGTAAATTACAAATTTGTGAAGGCACTTTGACCACCAGTTATAAGCAACTCTCAGCAGAGCACATTTACGGATAATCAAGAAACTTCCCAACTCAAAAATATGACCTAACAAAAGCTTTACTAAATCTCATGCTATGCCATGCGGGCGCTCCGATGAAGACTGACTTACCTCGACATGGTGAACGCTTGAAGCACCTTAAGCTGATGCCAGTGTGACCAATTTTCTGATTAATTCAGCTAAAAAATGTGGCCAGATTGTGCAAACCACACAGCAGATAAACATTGTCACTGATCATGCTAAGACTTGGCCGTCTGCTGTCCGTTTACCGAGAGTAAACATTTAGATTTTGCATCACATGTGCAACAGCATTGAAGATGAAACGTTCCTCTGCTCTTCCATGTCTCATAGATGTTTAGAAATAATCTCGTTATTCCTTCTGCTTAACAACAACAACATTCTCAGCTGTGTGAATGAAAGCGAAATAATAAATATCTGCCAATAAAGTCTTTTATCCCACAGATATGAACATTTTTTGGGGGGTTTTAAAAGCTAAAATCCGCTAAAAACAGGGTTTGACAAGCTGATAGCATTCCAACGCTTTGAGAGTTTCTACAATATAAAAGTTTTTATACTGCAGAAAAAGATGTGTATAACTACTAAAGATAATTTTATAGAGCATAACTTTAAAAATCCAAATTGAATCGTTGAACTGAGTAGGACACATTTTTCCCAGGGTCTGAATCAACATGTGTCAAAATCTTAAGTCATGCCTCATGAAATCACATGAGTTTTTGTAATAAAGCTGAAAAAAGTAAAAGGATTACTAACGATGACATGGTGCATAATTGAGAAACACTCTGTTCCAATCTATCAACTGTTCAGATATTTCTCTTGATTACTAATAGCTTTGGCCTGAGGCAAGCCCCAGATCAAACCCAACACTTCAAGTCATGCAGATTCATTTTCTGGGGATGATAAACATTTCCACCAAATTTCACAGCGATCAGTGAGGACACGTTGATGGAAAAGGGAATATTCACAATGGCCCTAGAGGTAAAGTTGGAAAATAGTTGAATGACTGTTCATCATGGGGCCATGAACAATCGATCGACATCAAATTTCTCTCTGACCAATTGGATAGCAGTGCAGAATTTCAGTCGGTTACAAAAAAAAAAAGCCTAGGAACTTATGATGGCTTCTCGCGAACACGGTAATCACGTCATAATGAGAAATAAAAGATCTCTGCCTCTCCATTACCCCCATTTAACCTTTCTGTCACCTCGCTGCCGCAGCGCTGCCCAACTCTGAGACCTCTGGCCTCCGCTTCAACTCCCGGCACGGCCTGAGGCTGAAGGTTCGCGCCAGGGTCTAGATCAACAAACAAAGTCAAAGGTCGCGCTTTTTCCTCCCCAGTCTTGAGGCTTGTGTGTTTGTGTGAGCAGAGTCTTGTCGCCTCTTGGCGGCCCTGCTCTTGGGCCTCTCAATGTGTACGTATGTGTGAAGATTCCCTATAGTTTAATTTATTTATTATTGTTTAAAAAAAACAAAACAACAACTCACAGCTATCATATGGAATCCAAACATTAAAAGAAAAAAATATTTTTTGTTCAATCTACTGAAAGCCAGGAGAAAGTGACAGGCTAAAATATGGCAGCATCTTCATGAACGAGAACTGCTAATCAAGTTCCACCACCTGTGTACAGGTATCCCTGCCCAGGATGATTGGACCACATTCCAGATTTCTTTTGTGTTTCTAGGTGTTAGCCTGCAAAAACAGAATTTCTGATGTCACCCCACGTGTTTCCTATTAGATTACGCCCCAGGCATTGGGCTGTTCACTCCATAATGTTAATCTCATTGGACTAGAACCAATATGTTGCTCACTTGCTTGTTTGGAGACGTTGTCTGGTTGAAACACGTTTCAGAGGCATTTCCTGTTCAGAGTCGAGCGACATGACCTCTTTGAGTATCTTAATGTGCTTAAATTGATCATTGATTTCTGCTATGCATTAAATAGGCCTCATTTTCAGATCCTGTCTTAAGATGTTTCAAGAAGGTCATTATTCACAGTGAAATGAGTCTTGGGGTAAAAGGCCAAAGAAGTCATTATTCCAGAAAAAAACCAAGATAAAAAGACAGATTAAAGTTTGCATAAACACCCAGGGACAAAAGTGAGATTTCCAGTGGTTTGATGAGGCTGGAATTGAAATGTTTGGCAATAATGGCTGTTGGTAAATATAAGTTTGCCAAATTCGCATCCCAAGTGTGAAGTATGATTGAGGCTGCATCACGTGGTTTAACTAGGATTTTGCTGCACTTCTCAAAATAAACTGCATTGTTAGGCAAGACTTAGATGGAAATCCTTAGACATCAGCCAGGAAGTTAAGGCTAGGGCAGAAGCGGGTCTCCTAAGTGGACAATGACCCTCAGTGTATCTTTAATTTTCTTTTTTACAGTGAGCCTGATGGACAAAAAGTGGCCATCACAAAACCTATGATCCTAGAAAATAGAAAAATAAAATTATCCTTTATTCCCCCTCAAGGGGGAATTTTTTTGCACAACAGCAAAGTGACAGACAATGACAGAAAATAGATTCACATAAAGATATGAAAACAGAATAAAGAATACTATACTGTACAGTCAGGGAAAAATTTCAACATAATTACCATGTAGTTATAAAAATACTCCAGTTAAAAGGAATGTGGAACTGAGTCGGTGAAATAAAAAAATAAAAAGTCAGGCTATTTACATCGAGTGATAATAAAGACTCCCGGGCCCATCGGAAATTTGTTAGAAAAGCTGAAAATGTGCGCTCAAGCTAGCCTGGTCAAAACCACACTGTGCTTTGTACAGAGGATTTAGACCCTCGACTATTGAGAAACAGCTGCTGGCTGGAGGCGAGGACTCTGTTGAAAATTTAAGAGATTGTGTCTGATTTTACCCAATCGTTAACGCCTGCATTAGTTTGACTGTGAAAGAAGCTGCGCTATGAAGCTTACTGGAAATTGCTTGCGACGTAAACAACTATCTCCCCCTGCAAAGAGACAAGTGCCGAGTCAAACAACATCTTTGTCAGTAGTTAACGTCTTATGCATTCCTCTTGCTTTGACTTTTAATTGCTCAATATATGGCCAACACGGACTTGAGAGCTTTGTTAGCTTCCTCAGCTGCCATTGCCAAGCTACAACCATACCAAGACTACGATCCTATAACTGCACCGAAAATGTACGTCATGATTCACAACTTCTCCTTCTGTTTGATGATTAGCCCAGTTGAAATTTAACCTGAGAAATCGAGCTCAATCCCAGACTGTCGCTAGCTTGTCAGGCTAGCTCAGACAAGCCGGCCTTCAAAACTGAGTCAGATCAGTTCTGTCAGGAGGAATGGGCCAAAGTTACAGCAAACAAAACGTTTTTTATGCTAATTTTATCTGCATTTTGTTTCCAACACTCAAACTTATACCAACAAGTTGGGTTCTTTAGTCATATATTTAAGGAGAGTTATTTTTTCCGTCTTCTTCCACAAATAAAACTTTTAATGGTTCAGAGAAAAGAAATCCCAACCTGGAAATACTTACGTGATAAACACGTTGCAGATGGAGTCTATGATTGAGGCAGTGCAGTTTTCATGCTCTTCGCCAGCCCCCCCTGAACCCTCACGCTGTAATCTGATTGTAAAAGTGTGGAAGAAAAAACTTTGAAGGCATAAACAGCGAGTTAATCTCTATCTCTGAACTCACCGGCTCGCCCGTCAATTGATGTGAAGGGCTGCCAAAAAAACAACATGGGTATAATTTAGCATGACAGCCTTCTGGTGGCAGCTGGGGTGAAGAGTTCATGGAGAGAAACAGACCCTATATGCATGTGTGTGTGCGTGTGCGTTTGCATGCGTGTGCGTGTGTGTGCATGCATGTGCATGTGTGTGTGGAATAGACAAAGACTGCACACACATACAGCAACAGTCTGATTTACTGTATATGGGGCACATGTTATGTATGGCGGTAAAAGTCTGTGACTATACCAAAGGAAACATATCGGAGTTTGACAATTTTGCAAAAACAGAAGTTTGGTTGTTCAGCCTTGGGCATAGAAAGGTCAAGTGTATCTATTTAAAGACTTCAAAAACCAAGAGTTTCTATTCAACAAGACTTCTTTTATTTCTGTCCTTACCCGTTACATTGGACTAACTGTCTCTTACTCCATGCCCTGGCTCTACGAGAATGTCTTTTGACAAGGGTGGACTAAAGCCGAGGATGACCCAAGGCTGGGCCAGAACAGACAAGCCCCGGTGCCCAGGGGCCCCTAGAGGGTCTGGATCCATGACACCCAATAGGGAATGAAAAGAAGAAGAAAAAAAAACCCAGCAAAATGAAGTGGCAAAGAGTACAAGTGTGATAATGGATTCCCACATTAGGTCCATCAAGGTCTGATGAGAAATGAAATATGGCAGCTGTTTGGCCGTGGAGGCAGAAAATCTGCTTTGAAACAGGGCAATCAGCTCTCTGCTGACTCTGTTTGGTGGCAGCCACTAGGGGCTTCCTTTGCAACCCCCCTCCCAGCCCCATCCCGGGGTCAAGGCGAGGAGTGGAAACACATGGTTTCAATGCTATCTCCGATGCTTCGGGTCTAGAGCTTGTCCACAAGTTTGCGACTGTGTCTTTAATTATTTATGGTTAGAGCGGGGGAAGAAGATTAGAAAAAGTTTCCATGTGTTTGATATGCGAATAACTAAAGTCGTCTGCATCACCATATTGTCCCTTCATGCAGCTTCCTTTCATATATGAGCAGAATTCCTGTGGAGTTCATGGATTTCTGTGGGACTGAGAACCATAAATTACTGGGGAACAACCTGAAGACAAAAGCGGCTACAGAAACTTTACACGGTGCTTCAGGTCAGCAGGGAGCCGCTTCATGAAAAGGTCATAGCTAAGTCTTCAGATTAGGAGAAACTAATGTTTGACCTGCACAAAATTATCTGACGGAACATTTCAAGTCAAAATCACCTGATTTTGGGGGTTTTACTCAAAGCAGTATACAGAAAGTAAAAAGTTGTCCAGTAAAAACGTTTCGGTAACACTTTATTTGAAGGGGGTTGAATAAGACTGTCATGACACTGTCTTAAACATGACATAACACCTGTCATGAACATCAATAAGCCTTCATGAATATTTATGACTGTTGTCATAAAGTGTCATTCGGTAAATTATGACACTTTTAATACAAAGTTGACATTATTCAAAATGTCTTTGTTATGACAACTTGACATTAACCTAGAAATCATTACTGTTTAAACTTTACCTTTAATAACATAAAGTTACCTAATTTTTAAAGTGCAATCAGTAATAATTTTATAACAAATTTATATCAGTAATGATTTCTTGGTTAATGTCAAGTTGTCATAACAAAGACATTTTGAATAATGTCAACTTTGTATTAAAAGTGTCATAATTTACCGAATGACGCTTTATGACAACAGTCATAAATATTCATGAAGGCTTATTCATGTTCATGACAGGTGTTTATGACAGGTGTTACGACATGTTTATGACAGTGTCATGTCAGTCTTATTCAACCCCCTTCAAATAAAGTGTTACCAAAGTTTCTTATTTTTTGGTGCATAAAACTCAGCCAGGTATAAGTCCAGAATGTGGAGCCATTGGCGTCTTAACCTCTTCGTAAATCATTGACTCATATTTGTATTTGTTTTTTATTTGTATTCTAATTTAAATATTACATACAGATCTATTTGTGTCTTTAATAAAGGTGATGGATGAACAAATAGCTTTCAGTTGTTTTTAAAAAAAAAAAAAAACGAAAAGTTAAAATTTCCAGTTAGAGCCGCAAATCTTTCAGGGTGTTTGTTCTAGATTTTGAGTGCTGAAAACAGAATATGTTTCCAATTTCCAATTAGATTTTGACTCATTGTAATGTTGAATAGTGAACTAAAGTTGTCTGCACCACCAAACAGTTGATCTTCCCATTGACTCTGACCAGCTTCTACGTCTCTGCTCAGGAAACGCTCCAACACAGCATGACGCTTACACTACCGGTTGTGTGTTTTAATGTGCACTGCTAGCTTTGTACAACACATAACTATTTGCATGTTGGCCCAAAAGTTCAACTTTCGTCTCATCTGACCAATGGAAGTGGGTCTCTTTTGGCAAAGTCTGGCCTGTCAGTGTAGGTTGGGCGGCCATGTTGATACTATTGTGCTATTCTCTTTATGTAGGGGTATCAGCGTAAAAGGGGCTGAATACAAATGTTTGCCACACTTTTTGGTGTCATTTCCCCCCCAAATCACAAGTATTCATTACTTTGTTGTTTTTTCCCCAATAAAACAAAATTAAGTTTTGGGTTCTAAAGTGAAAATGTCTGAAAAAGTCGAGGGTAAATGACACTTTTTTCCAAGGCATTTTCAAAGAATCCTCACTCTGTGTCAGGATGGACATGGTCAACAATTACATTTTCACATCTGCCTCTCCTGTTGTAAGATAACACCTGCCGACTGGCTGTGAGGTCTCTCAGGTTTCATCCCACCGTTGACCATCTGAAAGAGCCGTGATAATCTGTCTTAGTCACTCCTTTGTCAAAAGGATTCTGCACACCGGTGAGTGATTTACGAAAGACGCGCAGCTTTTGCAAACTATAATTTATTGCGATCTGCCCTGAAACCCATAAGCTGATTAAGGTGAAGCAGAAAACAGCAGCTCTTCTGTTCAGCACAGACCAATGCTTCGCTCGATTTTCCATGCCAGGAAAGAGTAAGAAGGACAACAAAATTCTGGACATTCAAAACTTTTCTGACCCTTTCAGAATTTGCAGGACATGATGCTTTCATAAAACCATCTTATCGTTTCTTATCAGAGTTTAACTTCTCGTTGAAATAAAGTAAAAGTAGATGTTCTCAAACTGTGCTGAATAAAAACAATTTCAGTGAGGAAGGTGCGTCCTCAGCCTGGTCTCTAACAAATGTAGCAGCAGTCTGTTTGTGGTCGTTGAGGGGAGTTGGTCCAACTGAGACCTGACCCAACCACAACCTACGATTTGCATGTAGAAGCTAAGTGGCTCGTCTAACTTGGCAGGATTTGCATGTGGAGAGTCTGGACGCACGAGTTACTTGATATTTCTCTCAACGCAAAAAATGCTAATGGAGAAGGAAGGCAATTCATCTACCTAATGGTCTCTCAGGACAGAAAAAACAAACTACTGGCTGTTCTTGTGGTGTTAGATTTCATCTTCCACCCAAGATCCAATGAGAAACAACGTGTGCAGTGACTCATGAAAGTCCAGCCAGAACCTTTGTTTTGTGTTTCTGGTACACCTATAAAGCCGACACACAAGCAACATCCGCAAACAGCAAGAACTTCAACAAAAAAAGCAAAACATGGTGGAGGCACCATCATGTTCAGAGGTTATTTATTCTCAGATTAAACTGGAGCCACTTAAGTACTTCCAACTCAGGGAACTACATCCTCAAAGAATTATATTAATGACATCAAAGCATGCTCAAATAGAGTATTAGTTGAAGTGAGCACACAATTCAAACATCCAGCGGAAAACCACACCGGTGACACCCCAGTCAGATAAGAACTAGCTACAATTTTCATATGTTCACAAAAATTGGACAATATTGTTACCTGGTCCAATAATAACACGTTCGGCATTTAAATGGTGAAGTTGATGTAAACAAGAAAGCATAGGTCTATCCTGTCTTGTATTCATAGTATCAACATTTTAGATTGGTGGTTTAGGTGTAACACGTGGCCGTATTTTATTGACCCACCGTAGAGCCTTTAGTCAGACATCATCAACCTCCTTTAAGCAATGCGGCCCGAGTATTGTTGCTGAACATGAGGCGGTGGTGAACCATCAGAGCACCGGTCTGATGGTAACGTCTAACAAGATAACGCACCGTGCCAAACGGCTCGCATCATCTCAAACTGGTTTCTTGAACATGAAATGAGTTCATTGCAAGCCTCCACAGTCACCAGATCTCAATTCATCAGGGAAGCCTGCTGATGTGGTTTGATGGGAGATTCACATCATGGATGTTCAGCCTACAAATGTGCAGCAGCTGCACATGCTATCATGGCAGTACTGATGAGTTTTGTGGGGATGTTTCTGACACCTGGGGGAATCCGTCCAATCAAAAATGAAAGCGGTTCTTGAAGGCAGCGGTACGTCCAACCCAATACACCCAATGGGAACTAATAAAGTCGCTGATGACTACTTGTTTTTCAGGGGTTACCTTTGCCTGTAGCCAAGCCATAGCCCTGAGGAGCGCCCAAGGCCTTGCATTCAGCCATTTTCTTTGAAGTAGGAGAATACTTTAAAAAGGAATATCTCAATGCCCTTTTCTGGTTAGTATTTTCAAGTTGCTTCACGATTTAGAGCAGAGGAGATTCTGATTCCCCTAAACCTTTGCGAGGCGTTTTCTCCAAGTGTTCATAGCTACATGTCAGACTCATCTGTAATGAATGCCTTTCTCGGGCCCATCCTCCTTGACATTTTCTCCTCCCATCAGTATTTGCAGCCCTTCCCGAGTTGAGAGACGGGCCACGGCCTCTAAATAGCTCCTTTTTTCCCTCCGGCAATGTTCATGTGAGGACTCAGTTTAGGGTGTGACAATGAGGATCATCTGGCTCAAATCAGCCAAACAATCACCGTTCAGTGCCCTCTGACAGACGGCTAGATAAGCCGGCCCAGACACGCCGTGGTGAGACGCTGACGGCATCGTTCACCTCGCCTTCTGTCTCCGAGTTGCACGGCATTACTTTCCAGCTCACATGAACAACGCTGGGAATTAATTACACTACAGGAACCTCCAATAGCAAAATACAATGACATGTAGCTACTGACATAGAGGGGTTTCTCTTTCTTGCGCTCAGCGTGTACTTCAAAGGTCACCGATCAAAACTCCAAGACGGGGATTTAAGAGTGACAAGGAGGATAAAATAGATCTGAAGAGCGTTGATGACAGAGGTTTACCATGAAAGAGGCTTTCAAGACACAAAAGGCCTCTCCGCTCCTGTTCTTCTGCTTCCTGTCCCTCCTCGTCATTCTCAAAGATTAGCCGAGTACCCATATTGCTTGTGTCGTGCTTAAAGCTTTGAGCAATGAACTCAGACTGGTGTTCTGGCAGATTTCTTGTACAGCACTGCACGCCTGTCTCTCTTTGTTTCGGCTCCTTGGCCCGATTTTCAGGAAACATCTGCCACTGAATTCATGTGCGGAGGCCAGCACCGGGACGAGGAACCCCCCTGAGCAACTTAATACGGAGAGATGTGGAGAAGTGATAAAAGGAGAGGGGAAATAAGTAAGATGTCATCTTTAATGTCAAACAGCGAAGACGTGAGATTTCATTATTTTCACCACCGCATCTTGTCTGGCTCCTGAGTGCTGCTGTAAGATTAGCCGTGTTGCTCCGAGCGACACCCTGTCAGGTACAGTTTATAGACTCTGGATCCGGTAGCGTCTTGTCAGAAAACCGTGAGCCACAGGGAGAAAAAGGAAGAAAAAAAAGCAAAAGAGGTGAAGAAACTGAGACGGAAAGAAGAGAGGCGATTGATGGTGACAGTCTGGAGCTGATGTTGTTTGAAGTGACTGGCTGTCAGAGTTGAAATAATTCTTCTTCGAATTATGTTTTCTTCAGAATAGGTGGGTTTGACATTTTTCTTTGCATCACCACAATACTTGAAATTGACAGTTACTCAAAATCCAAAACAAGTTTAGATTGAATGTGAGAGGAGTTTTATACTGAATGTCCAAAAAAATAGGGCCACCGGAAAGTATTCACACCTCTCCACTTTTGCTGACGTTTACTACATTACAAATTTATTCTAAAAACAGTTTAAGTTTTCTTGTTCTCAAAGATCAATATCAAGAGCCTGACAAATCTGATTAAGCTCAAACGGGTAATCCATGTCCATGTTCATAGTTTAAGTACGAGTTACACGTATCTGCACGATGTAGATTCTCCGTTCAACTTGTTGAATATTAATTAAACCAAATGAAAATGAAATGCAATTAAATTTAATTATTTCCATTTTAAAAAATGATGGGTAAACATAGATTATGACGGATTTTTCAAAATGACGGACAGAGAAAAGGTCTAGCAGATCTTCTGGGTGGGACTCTCATCCACTGGAGACACGAAGCTGAAAAATTTCTGCATCTGACTGCATCTTGTTTTTCTGACAGCCATGTGTAACTTCAACGTCTGACAAAAATGATGCTAATTTTTGCGAGTTAAAAATTTTGCTCAATATTCACATCAGAATTGAACAGAAATGTGGCTACATGCTCAAGTCTATACAAGCTTGACACACTGTCATCAATTTTATCTTCCTGTTCTTTTCAGATATAACATGAAGAAATAAATATAATCTCAGTGGACAATCAGTGGATGAAGCGAATTGGTGCAACGTTTGGCTCCACAAAACAGCACTACATAAAACAATCTGTTGTGAAATCATTGACTGTCATCTGCGCTAAAAAAGCACAAAAAACAAGTTTCATTTTATATAGCTTGCTAAACTCAGGTACATCTGATTTGCTGCTGTTTCTGATATATTTTCATTTTTGAAAACCTTGTTACTCATTTTATTTTACATTTAACCACCAATAACATCACAAATCCTCACATCTGAAAATCCAAGCTAACCCTGAGTGAGGGGTGACGCTCCTTTAGTTTCCAAACCATGAGTGTCTGTCATCTTTATGAGGCTGGAAACTTTTCCAAACACCACATTTTGTTTGCCTTGTAACCAAGAAGTGAAATGCTGCCTGAAGCAACAAGTTTTTACTCCATGAAAACAAATTTAAAAAAGAAATAATAAAAAAAAAACACTCTGACACTTCATCTGGCATTTTATTAAAGAAGCTGCAACAGTGTGACAGAAATTTTAATCCACCATCACTTAGCATAACTTGGCTCCTGTAATGCTAATGCTAGATACCAATTCTTTCAAAACAGCCTCGTCTAACAAAGCAAAATAAACTTTAGAAACACAAACTGTGCTGTGATACATTCTGTATTGTCAGGACGTCTGGCTTTGTACTTACTGCATGTTTTTGCAGCTGCAATCGCAGCATAGATAAAAATATTAGTTTCTTTCTTTATTTTTATTTAGGTTGTTTTGAGGTGGTGGGTTTTTTTGCATCTTTTTTATTGTTAAAATTGTTTTTCTTCTGCTTCCTCTGGTGTACCACTGTGCTTAGATGTCACACCGGTGTCTTCAGCATATAAGGAGAAGATTGTAAGGTAAAACATTTCTTCTTTTTTTTTCTACGCTACATTCAAAAGTTCAAAAAAGAGATTGATGGACAAAAAAAACAAACACCGCTAAAGTCAACAGAAGAGTTTGGCCAGCAACAATCATGCCAATTCTCTGAAAATATTTTTAAAAGGAACACGCTATAACTTCCAAGTGACCATCAAGTTCTTTGCTCAGTGGGGTATTTTTAATGTTTATCTGTTCAGATAAAACAAAAGCCATTCATTCGGATAAACAACCTCGTCACTTTTTCTACAGATTCAGTTAAATTTGGGGCTTAAGTGAAACATTATGTTTGATGAAACTAAACACCCTCCAAAATAAAATCCCACCGCCTCATCTGTGGAAACGCCTCGGTTTGTCCAACTCTTGCCTGATCTTGGCGAGCGATGCTTGATGTCGCTGCTGAAGCTTTTAGATTCTGAATTTTACCAAAGAATTGTCCTGACATCTGCCAGCGGACTGAATCTTTGGAGGAAACCGTGCATCCCGTCCGAGGAGCATAAAGTTAATGTTTTGGAACGGCCACAGAGACGTTCCAAACTAAAACCAGTAGAAATGTTATCCAGGGGCCAAAAATTAGAAGTCTATGCGAGGAAAACAGAGAACGCTCAATTCAAGCTGACGTGTAAGACGTGTCGGCGAATCTTTAGCTGCAGATATCGCTTCACAATGGACTCAAAGCCCTGGAGGAAGTTATTTACACACCTTTAAGACCTATATATACTTTACATGTGGTATTGAGTAACTCAATCCATCACCTAAATGACTGTAGACAAAGGGGCGACACATCCAAAAGTTTGCAGCCGATTACTTTTTTTATGTGAGATTTCAACAGAAACTGCCAGAGAGGGCATTTCATTTGTTTATAAAGAGGCATCTGATGCCCAGAGAGAGAATAGCACTGCAGAAGAAACATAACGGCTATTGTCTGCTTGGATTAGTCGTTTTATTTGATTATTACTGGAAAATCACTTCAGTATGATGAAAATCAGAATTGGTCACAGTGGAACAAGCTGACCTTATCTGACCAAACTTCTTTCTTTTTTTTTTTTCCCATAATGGAGTTCATTAGGTGGTCAAAGTTCACTCTGAATTTGTCCTTTTAAGATCAAACTGTTGTTTTAATCAAAAGTTTTTTCAATATGATCTCATTACTTAAAAAAAAAAAAAAGCATCTCTGGATGTGTGCAAAAACGACTCTCAACCTTTTTGCAATTTATAGACAAACTAAAGGCTAATAAGCAGACAATAGCTTGTTAGTCTAAATGGGTAGCTCGCCTCCAGTTGGCTGCTTTACAGCCCAATGCTAACAGGTGTATCTAAACTTCTGTGAAAGTTCATATATAATTTTTTTATTTATTTATTTATTTTTTTGCATTTTTCTTTTAAGTCACTCCAGTTGTTCGTTATGAACCTCAGTGAAACTGCCCAAAGTTTGATTCCTGACCTCTGGGCCTTTGTATGTCTCGCTTTGCTAATTTCCTGTTTGGTTATATTATGCAGAGGCTCCTTATACTGTAAAAAAATATTAGAAAGGGAAAAAAGTGGGAAAGAAAAGAAACATTAGCTCAAGGCAGCTGAAAACACAGGTGAAAGTTGATGAATAGTGTCTATGTATCACTTTACTCTGACATCGGTACGTAAAATGATGTAATCATGTTTATATTGAAAGTGTGAACCACATCCTTCTCTGGTGTCGCCAATAAGTGGCCACACATGCAGTCTACATATTCCAGGGAAAATATCTTTTTTTTAAATCAAGAAAATCTGTTTTTCATCTACTGCTTGAAGACAGGCCTGATAAACTGCCACAACACAAGGTCATGACCCATAAGTGGAAGTACTTCCTGTTTTTAGTGGAACAAACTTGTTTCAGAGAAGTACATTTTCATAAGAAACAATTTATGTTGAGGTTTATTTATGTTTAAAACTAATTTTTCATGTTTTCTAGCTCTTAATATGATAATATAGGCCTTCAAAGGGGCAGTGTTATGTATTTTTCAGGCACATAGTGTCATTTCATAGCACAATCAAGTGACTGTTACCATCAGATGTTATATATAAAACATGACTTAAGAAGAATTTTGACTTTGTAATTTAACGCCTTGAAATTGGGTTTCTGTCTCTTTAAGAAACTCCTGCACTTTCTGAAGCTCCGCCTTCAGGAAGTCATCAAAACATGGCTCCTCTATTAACCCTTTATCACGTTTTTTACCAGCGCTGCACACATATGATGAGCTCATCAGATTCGCAGTTCCTCCAGTTGTTTGCTAATTGCTGCTGGCTAGTCTGAAGGAGCTTAGTGGGGAAGTGACAGGGGAGGGGCCTCGTCCTTATAGGCGGAGTCAGGTACCGTTGGGACCTGTTGGGGGACCAACAGTTGGGACCTGACTCCGCTATGGGAGATTAAAAGATTTCTCAAACATGCCTGAAAGAATCAAAGCAACGCTCCAGAGATTTTTTTTGATGAGGGAACAACATAAAATGACCAAAAGCTAAAAAAAATGTTGACTTTAACCCTTGTGCGTGTGAGGACTGAGGCAAATGATACAAGTTTTACGGGTGTAAAACACAAGGGTTAATTAAAACTTTAATGCAAGTGACTAGTGGCGCTCCAGTAGCTCCATACAACCGTTCTTGGTTTCCATAACAGGAAATAATTCCAAAAAGTCGAATTTTTCTCCTTGCAACTGAAGAAAACGTGTAGATCTCTTTTCAGCCAGCTGACCATCAGTGCACAACAATAGCCTGCCCCCAATAGGATAGTTCCAGCACTTGCTCCGGTGCCTCATCATTATTTAAGCCAAAGCAACAGCATCACAGAGCACTTTAGCGGTTTCAAAGCTGGAGCTCTCTGAAACCATTTGGACGCCTCTGTGCCGGTCCATGCCTACATCCTGCAGAGGTGCATCGTGTTCCCTGTAATTCTGGTTAAGATATCAATCACGTGTTTTACACTCTCTTGTCTCCTCCTCCTCGTTTTTACTGCCTGCACACAAACATGTCTACCTTTCCGCTTGAGGCCTGCACATAATCACCACAGAGCTGAACGTTTTTCAGCCGGCGACTGTGTTGCTGACATGAAGGCCGTGGGCCATTTTTCTCCTCATTCATGTGCCAAACACAGCAACTAATCCCTTTTCTTTACCCTTCACTCTTTTTTTATTGTTATTTAAGGATTGAATGATTTGACTTCTTCAACAAAAAGAAGAAACAGCTTTTTATGGAGCTGTTAAATTACTTTTTTATTATCATTATTATTATTTTGGTTTCTCGTTCTCACTTGTTGATTTTTGAAGAACACGGGGTTTCACCATTAACGCCATGTCTTGTAAAAGTTAAAGCCGCGTGGCGAGCATGAAGGAAAATCCCCTGGACATCAACTCCTTTCTGTTACCCATCCTCTTTTCTCCTCCTTTGGGTCGTATTATATGATATTAATTCCCCTTAGTTACATGTGTTCACAGTTCTTATGCCTTATGAATCTTTGGAGGAGCAGTCACAAGAGCCTTGAACACATTAAAATGCCTCTTGTTTGACCAAACGGAAAGAGAGCCGAGTCAAACGATACTTCACTCTTCCTGTCAGCGAGTTCACAGGAGTCGACGCATTTGGCGGAGCAGATGTCACTATTGGATTTGAGTCGCATGAAAGAACGTCACCCAAATCTAATTAAGTTAAGGCGAGTGTCAAACCTTCACTTTCAATTTCTCACCACGGACTTTCTTTACGACAGCATAGTGGGGCCATAGTAGATGGAAAAAAAGAGTTAATGTTTTACCAAAAAACTCAGAAATTGTAAATTTTTTAGATTAATTTCAGAAATTTTTGAGAAAAGTTTAACTCCAAAAGCTGAAAATTTGCAAGAGAAAACTCAGAAATTTTGAGATTAATTTAAGAAATTTCTACATTTTTTCTAGAAAACTTCTGAGCTTCAAAAGTTTAACTTTTTGAGAGAAATCTCAGAAATGTTTGGATTAATCTCAGAGATTTACTACACAATTTTTTTGTGTTGCAAAAATGTTCAAACTTTTTAACTTTTCATACTGATATATTTTCTAGTTTTTTTTTCTAGAAAATTTAATTTCCAAAGTTTGGAGTTCTTGCAAATTTTGTAATTCTTTTTTTTAACTCGAAGAAGTCTGTTTGGTCTTGAAAATTTCTGAAATTCATCTCCAAATTTCATAGTTTTTTGCGGATCTGAGATCTACTCCTGTTTTTATTTACCATGGTGCTAACAAGCCGCCATGGTTCTTTTTATTGCAATAGAACCATGATCAACACTGAACGTGCTCTTTGATGGCACGGCTGTGGATCTTATGGTTAAAATCAGTGTGTGTGGACAGAAAGGGTCTGTCTGTAAAATGTGTGCGCGTCAGCTCTTGTGACCTCTTAATATCACGTCACATGTCTGATCTTATTCCTGTCTGCCATCTGAACTCCTGTCATGTGCTCCCTTTGCCAATCTGTCACACTTAATTCGAGCGTAAAGAAAAATTGAAGAGAACCCTCGGTGATCCCAGAATGGTTTGGGTTGGAAAAGAAGAGAAGAAAAAAGAGAAACAAAGGAGGTGGGGGGAGGGAAAAAAAAGGAAACAGTAGGAGAAAATCAGAGCAGCGTAGCGTTTCAGGGGGCATGAATGGCATCAGTGGTTCGCTTATGGGGATAAACGAGGTGAGAACAATGTGCGGGTTGTTCTTTAATCTGGAGTAAATCGTCTGTCAGGTGTTGAGCGGCGCTCTGATCACAGCAACGCATCGAGGTTTTGTTGAGCACAGCTCTGTCCTCATGAGTTAGCCTGAACTCTTCCTCCCTCTCATCCTCCTCCTCCTCATGATGGTTTTAGTTGACAAATTGTTGGCATAAACATGTAGGGAATTATAGAGATCTGTACCAACTGTTTAAAAATCAAGACAACGATTAAGCTCCTTCAGACTAGCCAGCAGCAATTATCAAACACCTGATGAACTCATCATACATGCTGCTTCTCAGTGCGACGCTGGTTAAAAACACGGTTTTTAGACATCAAGTTCTGATCAAACACTGTTTTTAACCTCCTACAGGAAGTCGTCACAAAATGACTTCCTTGAAGGCGGAGTTTCAGAAAGAGCAGGAGCTTCTTAAAGAGACAGAGTCCCAATTTCAAGTCGATAAATTACAAAGTCAAATTTGATATACACACCATTTTTACAAATGAAGCTAATATTGTAACTTGATTGTGCTAAAAAAATGCCCCTATGTGGGTGGAAACCACAAACACATAATACTGCCCCTTTAAAACTTTTACACCAACTTTTGTCTGAGTCCTGTGCTTTTGGCTCTTTCTGTATTTTCTTCCTGTTTGCTTGGACTTGTAGTTGTTCCATGCGTCTGTGTTGGCATTAATCTAATCACCTCAGATGCTGAGCATCGCTCCCCACTCGGCTGTCGGTCATTCTGCTGATTGTGCTCACCTGGTGTCCGTGTTACCAATCACACCTGCACAGCATTTAAGCTCTCAGCCGGCTGGTTGATAGTTTTTCTGTTCTCCTCTCCTGAGTTGGTCTCATGGTTTTCCTTTAAGTTCCTGTGTCTTTTTTTTACCTGCATTATTAATTCCATCCCTCTGCGCTCCATTAGACAGCCTCTTCTGTTCTGTTGCCATTTGGGTCAGCTTCCTTAATAATTTGATGTGATGGCCCCAAATAGCGTCTACTGGTTTCTGTTTGCACCCTGGTTGCATCATCATGAAAGCTGTTTTGTTTTGTTTTGGGGTTTTTTTGCATTTCTTAAAATTGTATTCAAAATCTTTATTTGCATTTTACTCTCTGTTTGCAAAACAATTTTACCTTGGAGATAATGAAGTTTATGTTGATATTTGAGGGAAGGTGTATGGGGAAAAAAAACGTTCACACCTATAAACTAATACTGTGTCAAGGCCAATTAAAAAAATAATTAAAAACAAAAATATGAGCTTAAAAAAAAAAACTCAAGGGTTAGTATGACAAATGAGACTCACTGCGTTGTATATTGAGTCCAGAAGCAGCAATGACCTCACAAGCTGATTGATTTTAGACAGCTTTTCTAAATTCGTTTGCGTTCAGCTGAATTGTGCAGGATAAATGTCACATTGCATATGGAAAAAGTTTAAATGATCTACGACGGTCTCATTTTTTATTTTCCATTTTCCTTACAAACCTGTTCCTCACAGAGGTTTTGAGAGCCACTGTAGCTGCTCCATGTAAAGCAGCTACAGTGCAAAAACGTTCACACCTATAAACTAAGCTCATTCTGCCTTCAGTATTTATAAGTTGTCTTGACAAAATGTGGATTTCATTGCTTTTGTGTTTTTTAAGTGCAATAACACTCAGCAGCTCCGGCGAAGATAAACATCCAGATGACGCTCCTTCAACACATAGAAGCAACAAACCCGACACAGAAACCTGTCGCTGGTTTGAATTTGCTGCAACAAAAAATTTATTAGAGGGGCAAAAGTTGAGCGTGTTCGGATTTGAGTCAGACTTTACTTTTGGTAATGAAAACCAGGAGCTTCCACCATGCTCATCTGTCAGATGAAACAGCTATTCTAGGAGCAACCGAGCGGCGCTGTGCTTGTCTCTGGGTGAAAAGTTCACTTCCTAAGTGTCATAAATCCACGTGGGAAAGCAGCGCGGTCTGTGTTTCCAAAAGAACATGCGCATGCAGGTTTTTAACTGCAGCTACAGAGACGAGATAGTTTTATTTTTTTATTCGAATCTCAAATTATTAAAATGTCGGCACAGATGAGATTTTTTTTTTTTTGAAGTGAAGAAGAGACCGATGGACTGTATGTATTTCATGTGAAATATGGATTTGTGGAAAATAATCTGGAGATGGAAAGAGTTTTTCTTTAAATTCATTATGTAACTTTCACGAAAAATGTTTCTCCTTATCCGTTCGAACTGTCACTCATCATGATTCGTAAATCCGATTAGACGGATAATCTTTGAAATAGCAAATAATTTGGTGTTTAACAACTCTGTATGTTTACGCGGCAAACCTTTTTTGTTTTATGCTTTACTCTGGTGCCAAAATGTGAAATGGTAACGATGGCACACTCACCGGCTGGACCGGTCATGTCAGCAGTATCTTTTGATAACTCTGTTTACTTCAAACTGAAACACCAACTTCATCCTAAACCTGGAGGATTTAAAAAAAACTTCCTGTGTAAAGATGACATTTCAGAGCACAGATGTGCCACCTGCGTGTAACTACGCTGATATAAAAAAAACAAACTGCTACGTCTTTACAACGCGATGAAAACACTTGGTCTCTTTGTGTTTTTTTAGCGCTGTCGGTGTTGTTCCCATTAGGGTTTTTATGAGGGGAGCTGAAGTTATGAACTCTCCCAGACGTGAGAACAAATGGCAGCACGGCGAGCCGTCATGTGTTCATGGTTTTGTTAAAATGGCCGGCTGACCTCAGCGATTGGCGCCAGCAGCTCACCTTTAATGTGTCAAATCAGACCAATGGAGTTGCTGACAGAACAATATTGACCAATATTGGGAAAGTGTTGCTTCCTGTGGCGTGAAACTTTAAAAAGCCCCGTTCTTCTACCTCGTGTCAGGCTTTCTCTCTGTTTCCACCTGCGATAGAAAAGATCCAGGATTTTAAAAAGCAAGAAAAAAAGTTTCTTCGGCATCAAAATGAAATAGTCTTAAGATATTTTTTACCCTGAAGGGCCTGTTTGCTTCCATGCTTCCAACTAATTCATCTTATTGAATTTAAACACTGAAGCATCTTATCAAGACTTGAAATTAATCAGATTTATTAGGAGGCCATTAGAGAATTGCCATGTTTATTCAGCTCATTAGTTGTTTCTCATGTCTCTACAGCTCAAAAAGATGCAAATATATGTATATATATATATATATATATATATAATGTTTACATTTCTGGACTCCTCTGTCCAGAGCAGTTTAGGTTGGGCCAAAACATTCCAACCCGGCCTGAGTCCGTACACATCAAGTTCGAGCCCGACCCGCCTGATTTCACTTTAATTAGAAGACTGAGCCCAAAGTACATTTCAAGACTTTATTGCTTTTTGTTTTGAGAGCATAATTTGAGTAAGCAGTGCAACTTTTCCCAACTTCCAGCTCCATTTGGTCTCTTGATGTGACCGCAGGATGAGTCGAGTGCAAATCATCTGGGATGTGTGATGGATAGGAGTGGAAGGGGGCGGGGCTTCACGCAGCGCTAAACAGAGGAGCTACAAACTTTTCTATTTAGACTACAATAAGCAGATTGGCACAACTTTATATTGTCCATTTTCATTTGGTTTTCTCTGTGCTGGATGTATTGCTGGTTTATTAAACGCGCCACAGAACCCCATAACCCCATAAAGCAAATAATTCCTGATCCAGCCTGAATTTCATGTTGGACTCGGGCCTAGGCAACAGCAGATGCTAGAGGCAGGCTAACAACTTCAATTAAACTTATTCTGATTGTTGCGAGGCTTTAGATCCACAGAATAGATTCAAAATTCACATTGAAGCACATAAAAAAGTACCTGAAGGGGGGGAAAAAAATCACTGAAATAGTGCAGGTGTGCCCTGAAATAAACGTTTCTGTAGGGGCCCCATGCGTGTTCATTCAACTCTGCTCCTCTTGTTTGTGTGTGTGTGTGTGTGTGTGTGTGTGTGGGTGTCGATACATCGCCCTCCTGTCGCTAACAAACACTTCACAGAGCTCCATCAAAGAGAGAAGCAGAAGAACAGAAAAGCAGAGAGGGGAAGGCATCAAAGGCCTCTTCTCCCCACTGTTTCCACATGCCACACCGTCCCAGTGGTAACAGCTGACAGGCTCCTCTATAAACAGCCCACTCAGATCCTGCCAGCAGGATGCAGCCATTCAAAAGCAGTTTGCTGCCTGGGCTTTGTTTATCGATGTGCTGCCTGGACAGCAGGCTGGACAGCGCGAGGGAAGAGATGGACCGACTCAAAAGAACGAAGGGGACAACGGTAAAGAGTACAAAGCTTTGGAGGAAGAAGGCCCGGTTCAGAAGAAGGCCGATGACCTATGGAGTTCGCACCTATAATCTATACGCAAATTCAACTCTTGTTTAGATGGCTTTAAGAAAACGCTTTCCTAAGTTGAGATTTACAAAAACCCTAAAGACCTGTTTTTCTCACCCAACAAATTGAGATTTTGTGTAGCAACTTACAATAGAAAGCAAAACAACTATACAGTAGTTAGGCCACACAAAAACTTAACATGCATGAATACATTAGACCTCTAAAATAATGTCTAATTATCTATTTCAATAGTTAAAACACCAAACATACCATAATATGCACTGATAAGCACAGTGAAAACTGACTTGATACTAGCGCAGAAGCTAACATCTTCAGTCCAACTTATTACTGCTCTTCAGGGGAACAGCCAGTCAGAGCCAATGAAAATAAATGAAGCTCATTGATTGGCCACTTTGCAAATGCCAGCCAATGGTGTCAAGTAGCTTTGCGCTTCCGTAGTTCAGCATGTCCAGCTATATTTTCATTGAAATAATTTAGTTGTGCTACAAAAGCATTCTGGAATAGGTGGATTTTTTGCGAAAAAGTTAAATTTACATGAGAAACATCTGCAAAAACTGAACTGTACGTTGGCAGTTTTTGCCTTTTTCAATGATTTTTTTTTTCCCATAATGTGTTCTTCAATGACATGGTTCTTAGTTTTTTTGTAAAGTTATTTTCAACAAGGATGTTTGAAATCATGGCTTTCACGTTTTCTTGTGGTTGCTCTTCGCACACATTTTTTACTCATAGTTGCGTCTTACATTGTAAATTTACTGTATTTTTTGAAACTATTAGGACACACCGGTAAATATATTTCTTACTTCAGCATCTCTGGGGCGATCAGACATGTCTTCATAACATTTTACCAAACATTTTTAATTACCTTTCTTAAGTTAGTGTTAACTTACTCAATTTGTTTGGAAAAACTCAAAGCACATGACTGTAAGTGACTGACTGTCTGCCGAGGCGTTTATATCGTCCTGTTCTGGGATTAATCAGTTCTGTTCTTTTGTTAAAAACACAAATAAACAAAGTGAAGTTATAGTTTTCCTGACATTATTTGATGCCTTTCTTCCCTTTGAACATGTGCATCCTGTTTGGTCATCGCTTAATCGTCCATCTGCTTAATATTAAACACCTGAGAGAGTTTCAGCTAAATATTTGCCGCCGATGTGCGACACGATCTAGGAAAACAAAAGGATCTCTCTCTCTCTCTCTTTTTTTCTTTTTTATTCCAGATGGTTCCACGACCAGTATAAACAGAAATAAAAGCGCTCGCCTCGTTTCACCCGGCGGAGACAAAGACGTGACTAAACACTCACGCCTTCCTCTCATCGACATCAAAAACAAAGAACAACTCTTTCGGTATTCAGCAATACTTCCCCCCTCGGTGCGTCAGCGAGCTGCTCTCTGTTTTATTTTTAATGCTTTACCTTTGGTGCGCCGCTCAAGCTACCGTGTGTGCGTGTGTGTGTGCGTGTGTGTGTGCGTGCACTTCTGCCAAACTTCAAAGATCAAAGTGGCGAAACACGACGGAACGAGCCGCGTTCCTCTCAGGTGATGACAACGATAATCCTCTCGTAGTCCGGATGCAGTCGAGCGGAGATGACGAGCTTCAGAGTGACACACTGACACACATTGGCACACACTACCTGAAACCCTCCTGCTCGCCTCAGGCCTCGTATTGGACAAAATAGTGGAGGACGGGGGAGAGGGGGGGTCATTTCACAGCTGCTGCTGCTACACACACATGGACACACATACACACACACACACACACACACACACACAACAGAGCTGGCAGATCTAATCCTCGCTGTCAGACTTTATGACTATGATGGACGGACGGAGGCAGTGGGAAAGGCCTGTTTAGCGTTGAGTGGTGGGGTGAAAGGTCAAAGGATTGTGAAGCAATGGAAGGAAGTGCAGCAACAAAACAATACCAGAACAATCCTTTAATGATTTGCTAATAACGTCACAGAAAAAAAAAAAACGACTTTGGATACATTTTCCAGGTGTTACTGTGTATTAATCCAAAATTCATAATTTGCATGTTTCTTGTACTTCCGTTTGGATTTCTGCTGTTTCTGAAACAGTCCAAGCAATAATAATAAAAAAACACCCAAATAAGTTCATGTTTTCTGAGACGTTTCAAAAGCCTCCTGAATATCACATCACAAATTAACCAATCACCTAGCAACCGCGATGAAGCCCAGTCTGCTGTCTAGCAATCTATGCGTATCTCCAGCACTTTTGGTCAGCTGTTTTTACCACCTTATGGGCTGTACAATGGCTGCTGGAAAAGAAAGTGTTTTGTTGCTGACTTATCATCCAGAAACCCCGTGCTACATTCTTGTTGGTTGTGCAGATGGGTCCACTTTTGCTTTTCAAAGATGTATGGTTGTGTAAGTGTGCATCGGTTTTGATCCATTTTCACATGTGAGTGTAAACATTAGTTTGGCGGGAATACGTGGCCAGTAGCAACATAAGGCTCTGTGGTTGGACAAATTAAGATTATAAAGTTCACTTTGTCAATACAAGAAGGCAACTCAGGAATGACTTCCTTTTTACTTCAAAATAAGAGGTGCAAAGACATATATACAGAAACTGTCGAGCTCAAAGTCAAAGGTTACACTTACCTACTGATAGCAACAGATTAGCTTCAGACATCTTAACGAGCAATATACTGTTTTACCATGTAGTATGTCCTTTCACTTCTAATAACTTTACTCATGTTATTTGGCTGATAAAATGTACTAAACCAGGACCTTGTGGAAAAGTGTAAAGGCTATCAGTCTGCTAATAAAGAGTTGTTAGCTTAAGCTGTGGTGAAACTTTGGGGTTTTAGTTTGAAACTGGCAGGTAAATTCTCTCATTTCCTGCACTGTGACTTTTCATAAAACTGCTGCCTCCTGCAGGTGTCAACTATTATTGTGTTCATTACAAAAACCCACTTAAAAACATCCGAGCTATCTCTTTAAACATGGCGTCCTCCATCGGGCCAACACAGCTGGTGTTGTATGAACTGCAGGATACTGTCAAAGTCCTGTCAACTATTAGAACTGTGTCAGAAACTTTATAAACTCCTTAATTCTCACCATTCTTGTATCAACAAAGATGTGGGGAATAAAAAACTTTCACAATTAGCTTAACTTTCCTCAGACTGCTACTTTTTAGGAATGCCGTCGTCCTCAGCTGACTGGTTTCCTGGAACCAGCAGCAAACTGGGGACCATTAAAAACCCCAGAACTATGCGAGTGAAGCACCAACACCGTGCACCGTCTCCGCATGTGGCCAAAGCGCCAGAGGCAACATCCTCATTTGTGGCTGTGCCAGGAAGATGGCAGCAGCTCTGGAATATAAAAGCAGGTTAGATCCCTGGATGGAGCAGTCAGGAACAATCGGTGCCCTCTTTGGATAAGCAGAAAAGCAGTGGCTTTGATTTTTTTTTTCCCACTCTATTTTTTATTTTGGTAGAATTTAAATGAATAAGCTTAGGGATAAAAGCCAAGACAGACTTTTAATGCACCTTTTTTAAAACTTGTCTACAATCAGTCTGTTGTCTCTTATCTTCCATGAAATACAAACTAAATCAAGTGGAGCATCATGAATGTTTTCTGTGTCTGAATATATTTTTTTGTCGGGAGCGGGACAATTTCAATCGTTGCATATGCAAAATGTGCTCAGAAACACGAATGGCACAATCCTCTCTTTTTGTGTCTTGCCCCCCTCCCCCCATCGTCTCTTCTGCTGCCAAAATCAAAATCGTTCCCGCCAAATCCGTTTTGATACGACATCACAGCTCCGCACAAACTGAAGATAATCCTTGACATTTTTATCATTCACCCCGCTTTTATTTAGTCTTCGCTCTGCTCGCCTGTCGTGTTTGCTGATAAAATCTGCCAAGCCGATGCGAGCCGTGGTGGATCACACATCAAAACGGTCGGTTGCCCCTCAAAGGGGGTGAGGGGGGGCGGAGTGTCAAAATAATACTCCTCTGTGTTACTCTGGGTGACAACATAATTTAAAAATATAATTTGGTGATTGTAGTTATTTACATTTTGCTCTGGGCAAAATGTCATGTCTGGATTTCTGGACCGTGTTCAGGTTTTTAGAAGGATAGGATTTTAAGTTATTTCTAAGGAACAATCCAAAAAATTTTTAATTTTTTTTTTCACTGTAGAAAATAGATACTGCGTCTTTAATAGTCAGCATATTATGTGTTTTTCAGCCACATAGTATCTCATTTTATTACGAAATTAAGTTCGCTTGTTAATTTCACTTAATTAAAGTTAAATTAAGTTAACATGCTAGGTGTCAGACAAATGCTATATAATATGGCTAATGGGTAATATGGCTAATAACCTATAATACTATAGATATCTAAAATGCGTTAGAAGAAATTTGGCTTTGTAATTTAACACCTTGAAATTGGGTCTCTGTCTCTTTAAGAAGCTCCTGCTCTTTCTGAAACTCTGCCTTTCAGGAAGTCATCACAACATGGCTCCTCTATTAACCCTTTAACAACTTGTTTACCTGCATTTTACTGCGAAATAGCTCCTGTAATGAGCTCAGATGATGCACAGTTCCACCAGGTCTTTGCTAATTGCTTCTGGATAGTCTTAAGGAGCTTGGTCATTGTCTTGGTTTTTTTACGTAATAAAAACCTGGCATCTCTTAACAGAGGCATCTACACTGTTGAAATTCAGTGTAGGTAGCATGCTTTATACGAGCTACTTGTCGGTGAAACGCTAGTGAAACTTATGTTAAAGGGTTAATAGAGGAGCAAAGTTGTGATGACTTCCTGAAGGCGGAGCTTCAGAAAGAGCAGGAGATTTTTAAAGAACAGAGGCCCAATTTCAAGGCGTTAAATTACGACATCAAGTTCCTTTGGTTATGTGTGATATATATAGCATTTTTATAACAACTAAAGTTAACATACTACTTGTTGTTTGTGATTTAAAAGGCCACCATGTGCCTGGAAAATACATAAAACTTCCCCTTTAAAAATAAGTATCTAAACAGATTGTTAAAAATTTAGCATGTTGACAGACAACAACAACAACCTCAAATTAAAAAAAAATCTTATGTGATGATCAGCTTGGCTGTATTTTGTAAAAAAAAAATAAAAAAATTCTAGTTTAGAAAACACGCATTCCTTTTTAAAGTAGTCCTTTCCTCTAAGAATGCATCTATTTTCTTTATTCAGTCGAATGAGCAACTGCGTCCAGGCTGCGGTTTTGATTTTTACAGCAGAGAGCACAAACACAATAAATTTACAGCCACCAGAGAGATTTTTGTAATAGGCACTCAACTTTGCAAAGGCAATAACTCTCACTCGGTCTTACTTTGCTCTAAAAAGCTCCCTCTGTTTGCTGAGGTAGCCGAGGCAGCTGGCAGCACTCCGCACTCGGCCTGACAAGCTGCTTTGAAATACCAATCACAGAGTTTATACAACAGGGAGGACTCGTAAATATGTCAAGCGAGGAAATATACAATGCCATACTTCAGGTTTCCTCTGGTAAAGAAGGAGAGTTATGGTCTCGGAGGTGTATACACCATACAGGTGATATAATATACGCTCTGCCTGGCTCTGAAAGCTGTTCATCATGGCCCCCCGACGGCGGAGCAAAGTGCTGGCCGCGTTGTCCTCGTGACAATCCGCCGTTTCCCTCTCGCCCGCGCCACCCACATGTATTACACAAATGTACATGGATACGCGAGACACCGCGAAAACCCGTGCTGGCTGGCTGCGGCCGCGCTGCGAGTAATTTACAGCAGCGTATGGCAGGAAGTGAGGAGAGAACTTGCACTTTTACCCACAAAATAACACCTTAGAGTCTTAAGTGTTTCTTGCCAGATGTGTCAGACCTTTTGCCAGCAACATGTTGCTTTTTTCTCTCTAAAAAGATTTCTTCTGCTGGTTGTTGTCGATCTCAAGCTAGTGCAGTTGGGCAATGACCCTCCAAAGGAATGTTTTTAAGTAAAGGCAAGCAGTGTGGGCCTTTAAAGTTCCCTCTAGAAATCATTCGTACCAAGAAGGGTTTTTTGGAGGAAAATCAATTCTAGGCATCCAGAATACATGTTCAAACACACACACACAAAAAAACCCCTGCTTTTTACACCCAAACATGAACCAAGAAATGACTTCTGACAGAAACAATTGATAAAAGTAGCTGAAATTAAAAGGTTGGTAGCCTGTATGTTTTTTAGGTTTAAGTGTATTGCAAGTGGGAATGTTTTTCAAGAGCAGTATTTGTTTTAGTGGGGCTACCTAGAAGAAGTTGTAAATAGTTATCACTTTTATCGTTATCGCAATAGTTACGCAGAATATCGCAATAAAGCTATAAGTCCATATCTCCCATCTCTACTGCCACCGCCATGTTTTACCACAAGAGCTGCTTCTGTGGAGTGAAGAGTTCAGTTTTTTTCCCTCCAGGTGAACTCACTTCTATATCTAAGGCTGGTTCTGAAAACGGTCGCTTACATTTCAATGTTTCCTTATTTACGGACGTGACATTATGGGGACTGAGGGGGGTGATATTGGGAAAACCATTTCCTTCCTTTTCTACATCCTTCTGCAAGACGCCTCCAAAACGGCACATTTCTTCCCAGATGTGTCTTTGAGCAGCAGTCATCATCGCCTCTGCCAGCGAGCCAAGTGACACTGAGGAGGAAAATAACTGAGTCAACATCCTGTATGGATATGAATAACAGACGGTGAGTGGGAGCCAGAACGCAGGGGGGAGACGAGCGATACCTCACAGATATTGGGGGGCCTTAATCTGTATTTATGACGCTGCGGAAAATCACGGCATTATTTCACCTTCCTGAAAGCTCGGCGGCGCTCATCTCTGGTTGGAGGGTTGGGGTTTGGGAGTGGGGGTTGGGGGGTGATGAAGGGGGAACTGTCCTACTTGCAGAAATCCGAGGTCAGCGCGGAAAATATTTCACGGGCGTTGTCAGACCGCTCAGCACACTGTGAATAATGCCTCAACATGACACCGTAATGCTTGTTCAGGTGAAAAACGGTTCTCTCTGCAACTTTCTGGGCCAGCGGTAACAATATTCCATCCTGTGGTGGAGTGTGTGTGTGTGTGTGTGCGTGTGTGAAAAATGGCACTACTTCTCATTCATGTATTCATCCTGCAGAGATAAATTAGACCCCAGACATTTCAATCTAACTTCCTAAATAGAGTACTTTGTCATCACTAACGAAAGAAAGAGTGAGGGGGTTCTGGGAGTCTGGAGGGGTGTTGGGGTTTTTAGATTCTGCTCATCAGGAACAGGATGAGGCGTGATGTGATCATTTGAATTAGTCATCAGTTAAACTTGCGGTAATCCCTGAACGCCACATGAAGACAAAGCGTCACTTTAATTTGAAATCATCGCTCATCGTCTTCGAGTGCAGCAGATAATTGAATATTTTATCAAAATCTTTCATGTGCGGATACAAGATCTGAACTTGGCACAGATGTTCCCATAGGCTAGCTTTTTTTTGGAAAAACAAAAAAATCGTTAGCCACTGAAAAATTCAACATGGCCGAAAAGGAAAATGTATTTTTGCATTAAAATTTGTCAATATTTAACACAGATGAAGACTTTTTGTGGCCACCATAGTTGTCATAGGAAATGCATTTTTCTGCTAGACATTTTTCCAAATTTCCGCCATGATGATAATGGAGAAGATGTTTGCACTAAAATTGGCAGTAGTAACTGCCTGTGGTGGAAAAAGCTAGCCAAAAAGTTAGGTTCACTAAATGCTAATTCACTAAATAGGAATCTTAGCTGTGCTCACATTAAACCGCTAAACAAGTAAAAAGTGAAAGATAACGCAAAACAAGCTAAATACTTTAAAAATTATCAGAAATTAACTGCTAAATTCACAAAAACTTAGCAGAAGCTAACGCTAACCATTTAGACGACTATTGCACATCTACGTCTCTTTCCAGTTGACGACTTGTGTGAGACTCGCAAACAACAAAAGTCCTCAGCTTTTGATTTTTGCTATATATTAAAGATGTATGCATAGGATGGCCAAAGTTGAAAAAAGTTCATCCAAGTCATGAAAATGGCTAACATTTTATGGCAATAATTGGTTCAAAAGGCTCAAAAACGGCACCCATCTTGAAAAACAACCGTCATCCTGAAATTCAAGTGGCTTATGGAAATATTAGAAAAACAAAATAGACAGCCTGTCAGGTGAGCATCTTAATTTTTTTTTATTTGTTACGGTAACATGGCCCACTATTCGGCGTTCCAGCGGAGCAGCAACATGCAGCGCATCCAGATGTAGAAAGTTCAGCGGAGCGGCGCAGCCGGGTAAAGATCGTTGGCTTTGAAGTGACAAGGCTGATGGCCGCTGATTTACTTATGCAATAATGGCCTTTTAATTGAGCTCTTCCGCCCTTTATAGCATCAAAGCTCGACAAGGAGGTTTGACAGCAGCTCTGTTTCTCACCTCCCCCTTCTCTGTGACTGACGGGCGCAATATGGTCGCCATTGCCCCGACTCAGCATCCTGCGACTGTCACGAATCTCGAAACCGGACACCTGTGCCTGCGGGGAAAGGCTCCGAGTCCAACAGAATATGAAATTAAAGTGCTTATCCTGTCGAGAAATTGATGCATAACTGCAGGGCAGTTGGATTTTTTCCTTCTCTCTTTTTTTTTTTTTAATATTTGGCTCCACATCATTCACATACCCGTGTGCACGCCGCTGGTTGTGATTTATTCCCAAAGACAGAAATACAAATAAAGAAAGCAATCTCATTTACCAGCTCCCAGTGTTGCCACAGTGTGTTAAACCACAAGTCAAGTGTTATGACAGGCCCTGTCTGCGTGGCTGCCATGTCTTGAGGGGGGGCAGCGCAGTGGGCGGCGCGGCGGCGTTTGCTGAGCGATGACAGATGTGGGACGAACGCTGTAATGCATCTCTCGTCTGTAGCGGCGTGTTTTTTGGGGCTGAGCTTGTCGCCGCTGCTGACCGGTGATTATGCGACCCTGTGTTTGGCCCGGCTCGCGTTTGGGTTTCTAAATGGAGCATGGATTTGTTTCTGACATTTACGAATGATGTTTGTGCTGCGGGTTAGGCTAAATAAAGTCATCAAAGTTTTTTTTTCGAGGGGGGGGGGGACAAAGAGTGGCTTTTTCCTCCTTTCTGTCCCCAGTTCCTTCGTCGTCTTCCTTCCCCTCCCCATTGAAAACAACCTGCAGGGTTTTCTATCAAAGTAACTCATCGAACGGAGCGGATCGATGTGTGACACGGGTCCAGGGCTCTGTTACAGCTAAACGCTTTTTCTTTGATTTTATAGACAGATTCAGGATTAATGGGGATCCAGGTTCAGAGCAATTGACTCCTGCGTCTCCTTCCTTCTCCTTTTTACACAAGAATCTGTATTCTTTATTAAAAGACTGAGAGAAAACCACGAAGGCAGCACTCAGCAGATATAATGTTACAGTACATGTAATATTTTAACAGTTTAAGAAAGAAAAGTTACCACTTTATTCTAAATACTTCTGACCACGTTGACCACATTTGTTGTTACCCCTGAAAATTCCTTCCCTAAATAAAGTAAGGGCCAAATCTGATCACTTCCGTGGCCACAGCCATATAAAATCCAACACCTGGGGATGCAGAATGCTTCTTCAAAAAACAAAAGGAAGAACTGATCGCCACCAGAGACTCGGTTAATCCCACTGTCATGCAGTGAGAGGACGCCAGCTCAGCAAAAAACTGCAGATATTAAGTTCCATTGCTTCTCAATATTCCACAGTCACATTAGTTTGGGGCAGAGGGGATGATGATGATGATGATGATGACTTTTCAGGAGTTGGACTCATCTGCTTGATTCCAGACAGACTCTTAAAGTTGAAACATTATCAATTTGCAGTATCATTTTATAGCGCAATCAAGTAACTATGTTACATTCAGTTATAAAAATGATGTCCAGCATAACATAATAGAAATTTGACTTTGCAATTTGACGCCTTGAAATTGGCCTCCGTCTCTTTAAGAAGCTTCTACTTCCCTTTCAGCACATCATCACAATAGTGTTGATAAATTAAGCCATTTAATTGTTCTGGGAGGGTTGCACTGAGAAGTCGTTGGTATGATGAGCTCAGCACATTCACGGTTTCACCAGGTATTTGCTCAATGCTGCTGCCTCTGAGTGGAGACGACGGCTCGGGACAGGGGTTCTCTGTGAGGGGGGGTGACGTGATAAAATGCTGAGAGAAGTTGATATTACATCATCTTGGACAGTTAATGCTATTGGCTGTGTTTGAGGATTGCCTCTTTCTGCTTCTGCACAAGCAAGGTCTATAAAGACATGGAATAGTGACTTTTCCATTTAACTAGCACCGGAAAACGACGGCATAGTTTTATGATGTCACAGGGATCCTGATCCTCGGCCAATCGGTTTGCATCACACAGGTTTGACATACTCTGAGTGCTGGGATCTGTTTTTGTTCAGCCAGTTGTTTTGTATCCAGGCCATGCAGCCAGCAATCTGAAGCTACACATGCTCCTTTAGTCCTTTAAGGCCAAGACAAACTGGTGCCGATCCGACGGAAAATCGGGTCGGATGATGCATGCAGCAATTATAACTTGCTAAAGTTGTTGGGGCCTCACAGGCCGCTAGCAATTCCCTGCAACTGCATCGCTGATTGTCTATCTTGATAAGAACTACTGAACAATTTGACGGGAATGTAACGAGTGCAACAGGAGGTGAGAATTGAAACCCATCTGCTTTGGGGAAAAAGTAGATGAAATTTTGACTTACAAAAAAGAAACAGCAGTATACTTATCTATAGTACAAGCTCAGAAGTACAGGCAACATGAACGAATGAAACGGTGATCTTGTCTGAGCTCATTCCTGTAGTGTTTGCTTGTGTTTTTGCTGGCAGGATTTCCAGCACATACTCTTACATGAATACTCGAACTCGAGTCCAGTGGTCTGACTGTTGAGTTGGATCCTGTATGTCGGTAAAAAATAGGGGTGTGAGGAATCGAACACAAGCGTCTTAATCTTAACACAGTTAATCTAAAACACCCTGGTCATGGATGTGCACAGACAGATGCTAAGGCTACGCTAAAGCACCAGCCCTTTTTCCTCTGGACAAAAACATGCCCTTTTGAAATCTTGTTTTTTTCTCTCTTTTTTTAGTGTATTGTGTATAGCCGAAGACAGGATATGGCCATTTATTTGAAATGGGTGTACATTACATCATGTTCAAGCTGTAGCTGTGAAAAAAAAACCCACACTACGAAGGCAGCCAGCGGTTTCATGGTGTGCCCTTTCCTTCCCCGCCCTGGAAAGTGTGTATTAAATGTGTTGTGGTAGTAAATAAATGCCAGGTGGCACTGCTAACAGCATTTATAAGACACGAGGTAGCGGTGGAAAACGTGCTATTGATGATCAAAACTACTTTCCAGATAATCAATAGTGCTACAGATGCGAGCGGGCATTGGATCCCAAACGTACGAGCAAATCAACCCAGAAACGGTTCATCAGACACAAAATCAACTTCCTTCCACGGATGTCAGTCCCCAGACGTAAATCCTGTTCAAAACCTGAGCGACTATTGGCAGCAGCTAGTTTTACAAAGAATCAAGAGCAGTAGTTGTGCCTTTTGTGTAAGATGTAATGAATGCTTTTTAAAAACCTAACTGGTGAATTACATCGTGGTTGTAATTCACCACGATGTCAGCGAATGCACTGTTTCTTTTAGTAAGGAAACATGCAGAAGTGCTATCTGTAATTTCCAAGCTGCTTTTTAAATTCGCTCCCTTCTGCTTAGAAATTAAAAGTTAATGGAACTATAAAACATCACTGCAAAGAGCAGTTTGATCAATACCCACTCCCCACCACGAAGAAAGAATTAATTTAATAAATGTAAGTGAATGTTAGTGGCTGACTTTATTCTTAATTGCAGTTTCTGCTCGGAGATGTCCAGGAACAATCGGTCACAATGTTACTTGGATCATTCTAATCCATGTAGAAACAGTTTAGTGCAAATGAATAAGATTGCAAGATTAATACCCTGAGAAATGTGAGAAGCTTGACATCCATTTTAGAACTGCTGCAAACACAAAGGGAGATCGATGGTAAATGATTACATGGCATAAGGGAGCAATGGGAAGGTTTGTTTAGTGCCTCCAGGGCTCCGCAGTCACAATCAATTTCCCTGAAAACGTCAAGTAAAGGTCCCCTAGATCGCCAACATCGCCTTAGGAGTGCATGTCAAACAGCCGCTTTAAAAGAACAAATGTCAAATATTTCAATGCGAAGTTGGTTCCGATGAAGACAATCTAATCCAGCTGGTTTCATGGTTCACATGTGGCAAAAATGAACACTTTGAGTTCCAACCCCAAAGACGGTTTTGTAAAGTCACAAGCAAAACTCAAAAACAAGACGTTGCTTTTTTTTTTTAGGGGGGGCTAATATAGCATCAGATTTTAATCAAATTAGCTTTTGGCTAAACAGCCAAAGCTGTGAATGCTATAAAAAAAGAGTTCATTTAAAATACGTTGCTGTCCTTCCTGGAAGCCATGTCGCACAACCAGCTCTGTTGTTAGCTTTACGGGTGGTTGTACTTAGTCACAGATATAGTTTGTCGTTTTAATATTTAGGATGGAAAGAACATCAAGGGACAAGTGTTTGTAATCAGTTTGGTCGCCCAAACATCAGAACAGCACAAACAGAAACTCTCCTTAATCAGAACAGCTTTCTAATAATAATAAATTATTTTATTTATAAACCAGAACACCTACATAAATAACGAGGATAGACATTTCAGACTAGCTGAGTTTTTAGTAAACTTAGAGGAAAAACTGGTGGTAGATATTTTCTAAGGCTGACAAAATCTGATGAACACAAGAGAAACCAGACCTTCATTTTATGCTTTACTTTGTACAGAAAGTCTGGCTTCTCGGCTATTGAGAAATGATTGCTTCCAGGAGGAGTGGACTCTGTTGAAGTTTTAAATGTTACCCATTCGCTAACGTTTGCTCATGACGAAAATAATCTGCCAGACTATGAAGCTTACTGGATCTTGTCTGCGCCACAAACAACCATCCTCCTCTGCGAAAAGAGAAGTGCTGAGCCGAACAAGATGGCTGCTAATGTTAGTTCAGTATTTTGAGGCGTGGCTAACAGGGACTGAAAGGCTTTGCTCACTTCCTCTGCTGCCATTGCCAAAACTACAGACTACAATTCAGAAACAGTGCAGAAAATCGTCACTCACGATTCCTTCTTCCTTTTGCTGATTGGCCCAGTAGAAATTCTACCTAAGCAATTCAGGTCAATGAAAGAAATCTGATATGGAGCAGTGAAAAGAGATGAGAATTGCACAGGAAGGCGATGGCTAAGCTGGTTCAGACAGATAGAGATACAGAACCTACAAAAGTGTTCAAACCCCTTAAACATGGAAAAAAAAGTTTAAAAAAAATAAAAATCCAGTTAGAACCAGAAACCTCTATTTTCTTCAGGTTTTAGTTGTTATTTTATTGTGCAATATTGTGAATATTATGTAACTTTTTAGAGGCTGCAAACTATCTGAGACTGGGGCACAATGACACGAAATATACACAGCCACAACTATAATGGACGGCTTAAGATCAATTCGTTTTACATAATGGCCTAGACAAAGTCCAGATCCAAATGAGAATCTGTTGGACAAAAGGTGGGTCTACAAAGCATTGGATTGTGGGGACTGAATACAAATGCCCTGCCCACTTGTCAGGTTTTTATCTTATTTGCATTTTCCATTGCGTAGGTCCATCACATCCAAGTGCAATGCATTAACATTTGTGGTGTGAATACTTTTACGAGGAGCTGCATGAATCATGGTGCATTAGGGGTGGTCCAGACATTTCAGTGACAAAAAAGTTTTGATTTAATTTTCAATTAGGACAGAAAATCTTTGCTGACGCAGCATTTTTACTGGCCATCAGCCGACACCTGTGGCTTGTTGATGTAAGATCCTCTGAGAAAAAGGAAAAAAAGAAAGAAAAAAATCCTCAAGTGTGTCAAAAAGCATATTCCATGTCAGATGAAATTTCCCTGAGCCACGCAGTTCATTGTGATTACAGAACGGCAGCCTGATCGCTCTGGATCGTTCCACCCACACATGCAAACTACCTCTGCAGTGTGTGTGTGTGCGTGTGTGTGTGGGCAAAATGCCTTCTACAGAGGACAAGTGAGCCGACATGATCATTAAACAAATCCCAAGGACGAGGAAGAGCATGGTGGTATTTAAATATACTGTCTTTTGCAATTTCAATGATATATTTGCAAGATAGTGTGATTGAAATTCACGGCATGGATAAATTTCTTTATTTATTAATATTAGGATTTTTTTAATGGGTGGATTTACTGTATTGTAAATCATAACTGTCTATTTTCTGTTCAGATTATATTTGTGACTTCTCTTTATTGATGATGTGCAAATTAATAATTTGAACTTTGAAGGTTTTTATATTTTTGCTTCATTACACCAACAATCTCATGCATGTTAACTTAGGTTTTTCAATTATAGTGCAAGACAAAGTGGTGTTTAATTGTCAAACAGAAGAGAATAACACATGAATTTAACATTTTTCAACAAATGAAAAATAAAAATTACTGAAATGGTGCCTTACGTTCATCATGGGCAAAACGTTAGCGATGGGGTAAAATGTAAAACTTCAGCAGAGACCACGCCTACAGAAAATAGTTTCTCAAGAGCCCAGAGACCTTCTGCACGAAGCGAAGCGTAGGACAAGGGATCGGTTTTTACCTGGGCAAAACTATGATGATAATATGTTCATCAAATTTTGCCAGCCCTAGAAAATGTCTACCAGAAAAACCCAGAGCTTGAGTTTACAGAAAATTTGAAAAATTCAGCCAGAAACATAATTTTCCGCTGCTAGGCTAACTTCAAGATAGCTTCAGTAAAAAACAAAAAACGTACATAAAAGTTATTTATTTTGTGTTAAGTGTTTTAAAAAGAATATCTACTGACGTCAAGCTTCGCCAAGATAAATTTAAAGGAAACGTTCTAGTGTACATGACGTAGCTTCTTGCTAACTCTTACTACGGAGCAATACGACATGGTTTAGAAATACTTCAATGGTTTTTGCTTCAGTTTTAATTAAACCAAAACAGAACAAGCAGTAAAAAAATCTACTTAGCTTGAGTTGAGTCGTTTAATTTTAACTGCATTTCAAAAGCCAAAAGGAAAAAACGACAAGAAAAAAGGAACACAATGTCCATCTGTTGAGAGCAAACAGTGACATATTGTCACAGCGGGAGTGGTTCGGAACGACGTCTTAAATTTCGTTTTATTGTTTCATCACGTGTCAATAAGGGAATGAAAGGAAACTTGTCTCAAATTGAGCAACAACAGGATGCAGTGATCACTCACAGCCACTTTGCGGGTGCTTGTTAATGACTAACTTCAAGGCAAGTCGTGAAAAGTTAAAGACAAGAGCTCCATTGTTTATCGTGACCTCTTTTTTTGTGTTTGACCTTCCCTGGCTTTCCCTGTACTCCCCCTCTTTTCCTTTCTCCTCCTATAGACCTTTCTCCGGCTGCAATCCTTCATTCTGAGGGAATCCACACCTGCGCTCTGTGTGCCGTTTCCAGGAGTTCCCAAATTACAAATTTGATGCAAAAACAATAAAATAAAATAAGTCTTCTACCTCCTAGATTTTGATAAAACACATTGGGAAGTTTTGAAAGAATGATTTCATCTATTCAGTAAAAAAAACATTCAAACCCACCTTTTCCATTTGAAAACATAAACACAGGTGGTCGTGACCACTCAGCAGCAACAACTGACAATTAGTATAGCTATAGCTGAAAATGAGTCGTGTTTAATGTCTGAACTTTGACTTGGCTGCTCCGAATCTTAATTTAATTCTTGAGGCATCCAGAGTTAGACTTGCTTTACGTTATTATTGCTGCATAACCCACGTTAAAATTTTCTAACCCATGGCAATTTTGAAAAAACTCTGCAATTTCTGAGAAGTTTTTTACTCTTGGAAGAAATTGGGTTTTTTTCTTTTAGCCTTATTGAAATAAATGTATTTCACAAAACTGAAATGGAAACGCTTTTGTTGCATCGCAGGAGTCACGTGATCAACAGCCAGATGCTGCTACTGCCGAAAACGACAAAGAAGACGACAGGAAGTGGTAGGAGGATGATGATTTGTTTTGGAGGGTTTTGCACAGTGTGCAGCTGGCACTATCAGAGTTTTCACAGCATCACACAGTTCATAAAAAGTTGTGTGTCTTTCTAATGTAGCTCTTTTGTAAAATCACAGACTACAGTTTCCCCAAAACACCTCATACTTAGCAGCTCACAAATATAAAGGACCGTCTGTCTCCTCTAATGGCTCATAGATGAGGGTTAACGCTGTGCCTGAGTTACGTATATATCTAATTTAAGTGTCTCTGTCGTTATTTTTAAAGACTTCTCACTTGAACAAGCTTATTCATGTGTGATTGTGATTTTATTTCTTATCCAATGAAAACACTGCAATCGCAAAATCGTGTTTTGTCGACATGAGCAAAACGGAGACAAAGATTTGCGCACGTTCGTAACAGAATCGCAGTGGAAAACTTCTGTTTCCTGACGGTGTCGGGTTGGTTTGGATAGATTATTTGGCTCTTGCAGACCTGGTAAATACATGTCCACATTTTTCCTGTTTGTTATTGTTTATGGACTTCCTGTCCACTCCTCATATCGCAGTCCTGTCTTCTTGACAGCCGCCGTTGTCTCCGCCGTCTCCTCGGCGCTGCAGACTGTGACCTTGTTTCCTGATTAGATGCAGCTCCCTCTGCCTGCCTCTTATCACACGGACGACATTGATGGATGGCTGTAAGTAGCCGCTCTGCTGTTTGGGACTAGAGGTCAAGGCACCAGTTACACTAACCTAATGTTGTTGTTTTCAGGGGGGTTTTCCACCAACCTAATGCTTATTTCAGCTCATTAACAAGACTGGCAGTGAGCTGGGGAAGGCAGTTCTCTTAATAACAAGCATCATCTCAAAAAGGGATCCTGCTTTTATACAAGTATTTATTTATCTCCCCCTCGCTTTATGCTTACAAGTCATTGCTTTTGAAGATTAGGGAAAACCGCGCACCAACGTCTTGCCAGCTAACTCGCATTATGCAGCCGTTTGCCCACAGGTTATGAGGGATTAGGACTGATTTCGCACTCAATTGATGCCGCAGAAGGGCTGAGAGAATCAAAGCCCCCCAGACTGCGGCTATTTTGGGCTGCTGCTAATAGTTCTTGTCAGGCGTAATTTTTAAGTACTTTAACCAATTCATTGTATAATTAGGTTAGCAAAATTAGCTCATTGCGAAGTCAGTCAGCAGCCGGTAATGCAATAAAGTTATTAACATTCCAGATTTATGTAACCACTAATATAGAGGTGATCTGTCTTTATCACATTTTTCTTTACTCGTACAAAAGCCATAAATTAATCTTAAAAATTTGAGTTGTCTGTGACTTGTTCTGGTTGCTCAAATTATTATTATTTTTTTTTTTACTCTTTGCGGTTTAAATCAATTTCGAAGAGAGAGACCTAAAATAAAATAGTACAATATTAGCTTGTAGAAAATAGAACTTCAAATGGTTTACAGTGACTTGCAAACGTTTTCATATTCCTTAAGCTTTTTTAAGCCTTTTGTTAAGCTACAGCCATAAATCTCAACGTATTTTATTTGGATTTAACTCCAAGACACAAACATAAATTAGCAAACGGTCCCTGCTAATTACGTTTTATTTTCATAAATAAGACAATGAAAATGTCTTGCGAATGTAGTTAATCCCAAAATTATTTGTGCAAAATTTTAATTTAAAATACATTTTTATTGAACCGAGAGGTTCATTCCTGCTAGGACATATTATTACACAGGCATTTCTCCAAAAACAATAAGGAGTGTCAGTTAAAATACAAACATATCTGGTTTTATTTGTGTTTTCTGGCGTGTCAGGAATCTTTGTTCGCAGAAGTTAAGCCGTGATAAGTGTTTCACATGTTTCCTGGTATTTCTGTTGGATTATCTCCAAGTTTAGGGCTTCAGGTCTCTTTACCATCACCCCTAAATCTTTAGTTTCCTCTCCAAATTCTCTATCAGATTCAAGTCAAAACATGTTCGTCTAATTAAAAAATTACTATAAATCAGAATATTCATATAAATACGTTCGGGTTTCGGGCGTTTATGTGTTTAATACGCAGTAAGTTAAAACTGTAACTCCTGTAAATTATGTATGGACATAGACTTTCAAGTCTTGTCATAGATTTTTTTATTTAATTTAGCCCTGAAGTTTTGACTGCGTCATCCTGACAAATGAATTGAAATCTATTTTTGATCTCAACCATCCCAGCCACCTGTGTGTTGTAAACGCGTCCCTGCATGAACACAGCCAATTAGAAATGATTGCATTATGTCCTACGCATGGTGTCAAGTTCTGCAGAAGACTGCTAATGGCCTTTTTATCCAAATCAGGTGCGTGGCAACGAGAAAACAATTTAACGGCTGGTCAACCCTGCGGTTGTGGACCTCTACCTATGGCTTCTGGCAAACTTTAAATATATAACGTCTTGTTGACTTTTTTTTCCCTAGCCACTATACTTCTCCTTTCCCTGTTTGGTTGTAGCTTTTTTTCCCTAGCAACACCTTTGCACAATTTTACACTTACCCCCATAGATGAGGTGAAAAAGTTCTAGAATTTAATCAGATGGGAAGAAAAACACAACAGAGGCTACACCTCACCTTGTGAGTTGTAACACCAGCTATTGCGACCGTTTGTGATAAAATACGAGCATCTGGCCTTGTAAACTTTATTAGTGTTTGCCCATCGAGGCCCCGATCCGCTCGCTGAAAACACTGCAAGATGACTCATGTGACTTGTTTTCCACAGCTCGCTGTGTCCTCTGCACAGTTTGGGCTCACAAAGAAGAATTTCTCTTTCATAAGAGGTTTGAAAATTGCGTCGGTGAAAGTCCTCTCTGACTCGTAAAAGGTTTGATCGTGAAAGACGTTGGCGGTACTTTTGGTTTCACAACGGGAGGTTTGATGGACACTCAGCCATGATGATGTACAAATATAGTTGCCGTGAATCCCAAAAATAAGATGTTCTGCAGTCGTTGGTGTAGTAAGATACTTTTTTCAGCATAACTGACGAGTGTTTTCCCTTCGCAGCAGTCATTTCTCATGAGCCGTTAAAACTGGATTGTTCAAAACTCTTTGAAGAAGCCTAATCTTGAATTTCAAAGAGCAAGTGCACAGAAAAGGCAGCATATCTTTTTAATGCTTTCCAAAAAAGTGTTTGCCCATCCCAGAGCACCAACACTGCATTGGTGAAGGTTTTGAATGACATATGTCCCAATGTTACATCAGAAACTTGTGTCTTGGTTTTACTGGATCCCAGTGTTGTGTTCACTTGCGAGGTACCTCAAGGCTCCGTTCTCGGGCCACTTTTATTCAACATTGATATTATGCCACTCGCTCAGATTATACAGTGCTCCAACTTCTCAGGCAATATGTATGCTGATGATGTACAAGTTTCTTTTTCTGCCACCGTGATTCAGAAAGACAGGAGTCAGGTGTCGTCATTAACTCATACCTGAATATTAGTAATGAAATTAGCCTACTGCTACCATAAAAGGCTTTGGGAATAAATAGTTTCCTAACAAAACAAGGCTCAGAAAAACTGTTGCCTGTTATTATAATCAGTGGGTTCAAATATTGAAATCATCCATCCATCCATCCATCCATCCATCCATTCATTCATTCATTCATTCATTCATTTATTCATTTTCTTTACACTCTTGTCCCTTAATGGGGTCAGGAGGGTTTCTGGTGCCTATCTCCAGCTAACGTTCTGGGCGAGAGGCGGGGGCACCCTGGACAGGTCGCCAGTCTGTCGCAGATATTGAAATCGTGTCTTCGAAAAAAACATAATTTTCATGTTCTGTTGTCCTTTGCGTTTTTAAAGTGTATTTCATGTTTTTGATGTATTGGTCATTCTTAACACATACCTGGGCTTACAGTTTGTACGTTTTGCGTTAGTGTCACATACTGATGTAGGAATCCAAACACAGCGGCTTATGAGACCGTCAGTCCATCCATCAAGATCTCTTAGCCTGCTCCATGTTGTCAAACAAGTTCTAGTTGAGTGACGGCTTGTTTGTGCAAATGCATATAGAAATGGTACTTAGGGTGGCCTGTTGAGCAAACTGGAAGTTGTTAAATTTTCTAATTGCACAAACAAAATTTTCAGTTTGTACTAGTAGAAGAAATAAGATAAACAATATTACAGTAGAAACTTGACACAATGTTTACTTTGATGGTTAAAACAGAGTAAAACCTGAGCTCTGTTTTTTTTTTTTTATTGAGTTTATCTCAGTGATATTTTAACAATGTTGTTTAGGCAGTTTTTAAATCTGTTTCTGAGGGTGTAAAATTTATATATATATATAGTGTGTGTGTGTGTGTGTGTGTGTGTGTGTGTGTGTCATTGAAAAATGTGTTGTTAAAAACACATTCTTTCTAACTTTGTTTTTATTTCCTTCTGTCACAGGCGATCATGATAAAAAAAAAAGACAGACATAAATCAAACGAGTGAGAATTGTCACCTTGCGCGTGGATTAGGCCCCGCCTCTTACGCACGCTCTCCCCGCCCAGCTCATTCCTGATGCGGGCAGACCGCGGCTGCTGCGCCTCCAAGTGCGCCCGTCGTGAGCAGAGAGCCGCAGAAGTCCGGCCGGAGCGCACGCACTGGACCAGGTCTTCTCCAGCCTTGGATTCTACGATCTTTTAACGCTTCCATAGAAAAAACAACAACAACAACAACAACTGTGCTGCATGTTTTATTTTTATTTATTTTTTAACTTGTGTTTGTTTCATTTTTCCTCACGGATCTATATTTCAAGTTGGATACATGAAGATGCTTCCTACTAAGTAGCGCACCGGGACCGGGGCGTCTTTTTCTCTGTCCTCCGGGACATTTGAGGGACTCCTCCCGCTGCGTTTCTGCTTGGATTTCATTTATACAAAACATCTCGTGAGGTGTGGTGTCGAGGGGGGAAACTATATCGCGCATCACCTCCCGAAAGCACCGGCTTTATCTCCAATGAAATATCAGCCTTCGGGACCAGCTGCGGATCGAGTTAGTGAGCGGATTGAACTCAGCGACACCACCGAGTCTAAGAGGTCTCGCCCCGGCGCCGCGGTCTCACTGCTGACCCCTCTGGACCCTCTACGGCAAGCGAAGCGGCTTCCCATCCGGCTGATCAAGATGTTGACGGCGCACACCGGACACTTGCTCCATCCGGAATATCTACAGCCTCTAACGTCCGCGCCAGTGAGCATCGAGGTATTTATTGACTTTTTTATGATTTACAGATGGTCGCTTTGAACTGCAAGCCTTTGTGTGGTTTCACGGCGGCGATGAGGGAATTGATTTAGGAGAAGGAAAATTGAGAAATTGTCCTTTTTTGTTGTTTTGTTTTGTTTTTTATCCAGAATGCATACTTCTATTGTGACTGCAGTAAAAATATAAAAATGAAAAAAGGTTCCGTGGTTTTTAAGATAACCAAAAGTTTATGTACCTTGAAAAAGCAAATGAAACTCACAAGATTAATCGGCTGTCTGCCGATTTGCAGCTGATGCAAATTCACTTTTACCTCCAAAACACTGGAGGATAACCTTTGTCTTTACTCAGTCCAGAAAAAAGACATGTAAATTTAACTTCTTTTTTTTTAAGCCTAAAGCCCCTGTCCAATTGTCGCCCAGGTAGTCAAACTATAGACTGATCTTTCCATCAACACCATCCACCTTTAAGCCACATTAGACGACTCTATATCTGCGTCTTCTTATTATTTTACTTTGCAGCTGCAAAGTAGATGGCTGGTCAAGTTTTATGTGTGTGTGTGTGTGTGTGTGTGTGTGTGTGTGTGTGTGTGTGTAGTTTCAATAAAATGCTGCTTGGGGGAGGAGGTCTGGGTCAGTGTTGAAACAAAATAAACATCACAGCCAGGGCTTGATTGAAGATAATGTGGGCCCCTGGGCAACAACTGGTTTTGGTGCCCCATACAAACACACATAAATTACTTTAGATTCATCAACTTCAAAGTTCTGTTTTCCACATCTTTGCATCTGTTTCAAAAAGAGTTTGTCAGAAACACGGGATCAAGTCTAAAAATGTCCAATAAAGTATTTTCAGTAGCTGAAAGTGAAAGAAAGAAAAGAAACAAAGAATGCATTGAGCATGTTCCAAACGATGATTGTTGTTGTGACGTCGTCTTATCTGCATAAACATTCCACATATTAAAGCACTTCCTAGTGATGTTGACTTGTACATATTTTGGGAAATTATACAAATTCTGCATTTGCAATAATTTCATTCATCAAAACAAGGGGGAAAAAAAGAGGGGCTCTAAAATCTCAAGGCCCAGTTTGGACCAGAATGCAGCTTTACTCCGTCAGCAGAGAAGTCTGCAAATGCCAGGTGATGTTTGAATTAAAAGCTGAAGAGCAAATGTCTAATGCATAGAAATGTGTTGTTCAGAGTTTTAAAATATCCTTTGACATCTAGGAAACTACATCTGTCGTTTCTCTATTATTTGGAAATTTCTTTAAAGACCAGTATGTCATTATGTGCTACAGCCATATTTGTAAGCACAGAGAAACTCTGGAGGGTTAAAAACATTTTCTGTTTTTAACCCTCCATTGGTCTTAAGAGACGGCTTTAAACCCTTTACACAGTCCTACAGGGTCGCACTGACTCCGTGTGCGCTTTTATGAGGTTCTTTTTTTTTGTGTGGTTTTGGAAACTGACGGTCTGACAGGACAACTCTCCCCTTTTCCTTGCCGGCTACCCGTGACATCTGCTGCGCTCCTCCTGAGCTGCTGGAGGGTTAAGGGATTTAAACCACAATATTTTATATGAAACTAAAGTTCTCCTACTCATAATAACCCAAATCTCATGCTTTTTTTGTAGCTGGATGCCAAGAAGAGTCCACTGGCCCTGCTGGCTCAGACCTGCTCTCAGATTGGTAAACCGGACCCTCCTTCTTCCTCTAAGCTCGGCTCCTCCTGCAGCCCGGGGGACAAAGAATCCAGCAGTCGGTCGTCGTCCTCCAGCCTGAAGCTGGGGGAGCACCGCCCTTCTCTGGAGGACAAATCTAGCTTTAAACCCTACAACAAAAGCAACATAGACTGTCGCAGGGATGGTGTTACCAGCAGCTCCAGCGGTGACAAAGTTGGATTCAGGGTGCCGAGCAGCAGCAGCTCAACCACTAATGGGAATTCAACCAGCTCCCAGCAGTCCTACCCATCCCACGCTTCTTCGCCTAGCTCCAGAGGCACCAGCACCCCCCCAGGACAGGCTCAGCAGCATCAGCATCACAAACAGAGCCAGTCTCCCGGTGGACAGCCCGCCTCACAGTCCCAAACTCTTAGCTCTGAACCCGGACGCGAGCAGAGCAGCCCCACCAGCACTTCCACTAGTAATAACCACAGCAATCCAAAAAAAGACGCTGACCTGAGCAAGGCGAGCGCAAACAGCCCGCACCACGCGAACTCCAGCCACGTCCGGGCGAGCACAAACTGCAGCAACAGCAGCTCTGATGGCGGTTCCAACCAGGACGTTGGCGGTAGAGCTGAGGCTGCCCAGCCTAGCCTCGGCCCTGAACACATCACGCCCATCTCCCCTTACAAAAACAGCCAGCCACTCTTCCCCTTACCCTCTTCCAATATGGCCTATCATGGATCTGTCATGGGGGGTTACGCGGGCTACCCATCCCAGTTCCTCCCAGGGTTGGACCCGTCCAAATCGAGCCTGAGCATGGGAGGAAAACACACGAGCTCCAGCCCTCTAACAGGCGCCTCCCCGCCGTCCTTCATGCAAGGCCTTTGCAGGGACCCTTACTGTCTAAGCTACCCTGGTGTGTCTCATCTCGGCAGTAGCAACTGCAACTCCTGCATCCACGACCCTTCCTCCACCCTAAAGTCGAGCTTTCCCATGGTGTACCCCTCCCACCCGCTTCACTCCCTCCACCAAAGCTCCTTGTCGTCCAGCGTGTCCCCCTCCCTGTCTCATCCCCTTTACACATACGGCTTTATGCTACCAAACGACCCCCTTCCCCACGCCTGCAACTGGGTGTCCGCTGGAGGGCCTTGCGACAAGCGCTTCGCCACCTCAGATGAACTTCTGGCTCACCTTCGCACCCACACAGCTCTGCCTGTGGGGATGGACAGTAAGCTGCTCTCCGTTTCCTCGTCTGGACCCGCATCCTGCCACTTGCACCTCCCACACCAGAGCAGCCCGGGCTCCCTCCCAAGCTCTCTGTCACTCAGGGCTCCCCCGAGTCTGGGCTTAGCTCGCTATCACCCCTACAGTAAGGTCCATCTCCCCTCTGGGCCTTCCTCCATCTCCCTGCACTCTCTGCCCACCACTGGCCCTTACTATCCCCACTACACTCTCTACAGTCAAAGACTTGGATCTGCGTCAGCTCTTGGATACCAATAGAACACAATGTACTTATGTGTTTCTCAGAGTAGTTTGACATTTTGGGGATTAATCATGTTTTGCTTTCTTGCAGAGAGCTTGGGTGAGAAGCTTAAAATGGCTCCCATGCACCTCTTAAATGTGAACCTATGGGCAATTAGCTTAGCTTAGCACAGCACCTGGAAAAGTTGTTACACTAGCTGTCCTGGCCTCAGCTGCTCTCTGAATCTCACGTGAAATGTTGTCCAAAAGGAATAATTCAGCTGAAGCAGTAATTTTTAGTTTTCAAACAACTTTGGGAAGGAGTTCTGAACCAACTGATGGAAACTTTAGATAATGTTTCTAATTTGACTTGTAAAATTGCTCATTTCTGCTTATTTTGCCCATTTTTTTTTCCAGATTAAAAAAACATATTTGAACATATTCAGCAGAGCTGAGCTGTTTACATAGTCAAGCTAGCTGTTTGCCTCTTTCTGAGCTAAGCTAACTGGTTGCAGCTTTGTAGCTAGCTGGTCGGGAAAACAACACCTTGCTCTGCCAGAAAGTCAATAACCACATTCCCAGAAATATTTTACTTTAAGATGAATTGTGACAACTTGCTGCTTCTTCTGAATTCAGAAATGACTTGGAGACACTTTTCTCTGTTCTTAAAAGCATCTCTGCTGTCGGTTTGAACTTTTATCCACGAGATTTTTAATAAGATTTCTCTTTCCAAATTCAAAGGGCATGCAGACCTTCTGTTTTTGCACATTGCAAGAGACTTGACTGCCCTGAGGTGATCTACCGCTCTGTGCTATTCTGGAAATTGATGGTTGTGCATAAAAGCTTTCAGCAAACAGTGATGATTTAGGAAAGAAAAAAGCTAGTGTGTGAGGGATGGCTGCTGGCTGCGGCCACTGGCTTCAGTTGCCTTCTCCCTGCAGGAGACGCATGAAAGCCTGAAACGGTGCACACATTTAACCGGCCCAATGTTTTGCTTTGATTCCTCATGCTTCTTCCCGCTGATGATGTTTATTTATTTCCTACAGGATACCTGGCTTTAATACTTTCTATATATTCTCCTTTTACAGTAATGTGAGCGGACATGTTGGAAAGGTGTTAAAACTGTGTCTTAACACTTTCGTATTGAATGAATGTTAAAATCACATCTTGTTCTCAGCTTTTTGATTGTTTTTTTATTATTATTATTTCCTCAACAAAATGAATAAAACTGAGATGTGATATTTTTTTGTAATATTGAAACACCCCGTGGTGGGGCCTCGAGGGTGATGCGGTGAAATGGGAGCTCATATTTTGGTAAATAAATAACACTGAAGACGTGTATTCTGTTTTCATTTCTGGTTTGAATCGGTTGAACTGGCAGGCTAGATCAGGGTTTTTGAATTAAATTTCTTGCAAGTTTATAAGGAGATTTTGGCATCCTCAACTAGCTTAGCTCTAGGTTACTTGGAACTGGACATTAGTCCTAAAGAGGCCAAGACTAAAACGTGTTTCTACCTTCTTAAAACACCTCAGATCTCAGAAACAGTGCAATTCCTTGAGTAAATGCAATTTTATGAATCTTTAATATTGCCTGGATATTTTCATTTGCAGGTTCCTTATGCAAAAACCGGTCATGGTTTACACAGGAAATTAAGATTGGAGGGGGTGCACCACCAATTATCACCCTGCGTGAAACATGTACTGACAAGGAACAATCTAAGGTTTGTTTGTTGGTTTTTTTAACTCAGTGACTACCTGATTACCTACCTCCTTCAGATTTTAGTGGTTAAGTTTATGGATAGTTTATTTGACTGACTGTATTGTGACTTCAGTATGTTTGACGTAGGATAACCATTGGTGACGCACTCCCTCCAGTCTTAAGTTCCTGTCTAAATAAACACTTTTTATCCAAAGTAAACGTGAAAACTGATCAAAGTCTAGTTTGGGGGGATTTGAGGAGAAGTCCGCTTCAGTCCAGACCCTCTTGCTCTGGATTTATGCGAAATAAAGACGCCTAGAGGAAAAGATTGCCGGTTTGAATATTTTCATTCTTCCGTCATTAGATCAAGGTGATTACCTCTGATTTATTACGGCTGTGAAAGCACCGAAACACACACGCGCACACACGCACACAGACACACACAGAGCTTGATTTGCAACCCCAGCCAATCCACGTAACGTCAGGAAACGTACATAAACCTGTTGAAAAATATTTATGCCTACAGTTTAAATGCTTTTAAAAGAAAAGCGCTCTAGATGACTCCTGGGAAGACGTAAATCTTTATGAGCCAAGCTGTCACTGAGATCCGGATGTTCGAGCTGCTATTTTAACCATGAAGGATCCCAAATGATGGATGGCTTTTGAGAGTGCTTGACTGACAGCAGTGAGTGCACCTTGGTGTCACCTTGAAGCGAACACATCCAGATGTAACGCTCTCAGATCAGGTGTGACAGGCAGACCCACGAGGTCCCGATAAGGATCAGAACCACCTCCTGTAGGTGTTCACGGCAAAGTCCTGACAGACGGACGCTAAAGTTGCCACGTCTGGCCTTGTGATTGGCACCGGTGATATAACAATTTCCTCGCAACGGGACACCCTCGGTGAAGTATAGATGAGCCTCGCTGGTCACTCGCGACTCTGACAAGACAGACACGGAGGTCAAAGACAGCCCGTCTCCGCCGTAACAAGAGAGCCCGCTTCGGTTACCGTGGTCTGAGACGAGGCTGTCGGTCGTCTGGGTTCAACCCAGGGCCAACAGAACTTCTGGGCTCATACCGAAGGTTTCACATTGCATCCTGAACCTGATTGCACTTAGTTTGATAAGTGTTACGGATGAGCCGGCAGCTGCCAACACCGCGTTCCTCATCTCTGTCTCTGTCAAACTTGAAATTTTGACAAGAGTTGAAATGTTTTTTTTTTCCTCTGACTTTTCAACTCTTCAGATGCATTGTGTCTCTGTATTTACTGTTGCAACAAAAGTAGAGCTGGACAGTGATGCCACCTGTTGGTGACTGCCGATACATGCTCACTGTAGGTCGAACCCGAAACAACAACCCCTTGTTGTTTGACATCATCTCTTTCACACACAGGTTTGTAATCAACTATAAGAAACCAAATATTTAGTTTGTTTCTGCTGGATGAGAGCTGGAAACAGTGGTGTGAGTGAAGGTTGGCAATATGGAGTTGGGGTCCTAATAATCTTTACATTTTATTTTGTAATTTTGACACTAGTGACAAAGAAGTTTGAATTTAGTTATTTCATAAAGACAACAGTGTATATTAATCAACATAAATACTTCATGTAAACATACCAGATTTAGCCAAAGAGGCAAAATTTCATCTGTCTCCTAACAAGTGGATGGAAGGGATTAAAAAGTATAAAGTTAATATGCATAACATACATGAACTATAAAATATAAAATTTACATCCTCAAATAATTTGAAAGATTGTGCATTTATTTTTAACTAAGGAAAGTATTCATTTTGTATTTATTTATGGGTATCGGTGTAAACAAGGGTAAACACAAATGCACACCACAGTTTTATTTTTAGTTTTTTACTTGTGAAAAAACAAACAAACAAAAAAAACCCATGTACTCAATTTTTTTTTTCCACTTTACAAATGTGAATGGCTACGGCAAAACCAGGAACAATTTTCCCCTGAGGGCATTTTGAGTTATTTACGGATGCTGAAAGTAAGCTTTCCATTGATGTCAAACATGTGGTTTGTATTTAATAGAACATTGTGTTGTTCCGTCATAAAAAAAATCCCAATAAAATACATGTATTTGTGGCTTTAAAGCTGTAATGTGTAACTTTTATTAAAAAAAAAATTACATATTTGCTTAAACTGTCACCGTGTTGTGATAGTTTTGTATGAAACAGATAACCGAGCTCTTCTGCCTTCTCCTAGTGCTAACTAGAAACAACCAATCAGAGGTAGGAGGCGGATCTTAGTGCTGTCAATCATGCTTGTGTATGTGCCATGTACTTCTCCCCATAGAAGGGGGAGAGCCTGTCGTGAATGTAGTGACAGTTTTAATAAACACATTAAAAATATATATATTTTCTATTATAAAAGTTACACACTGCAGCTAAAGTGACAAATACCAAAAAGTTCAAGGAGTATATAGTCTTCACAAATTTTACATCCATCCATGTAATAATCGCCAGTCAGCTCTGAGTACTCGGCTTGTTCCTGCTGAAGAGAAGCATTGCCACAGCCTGATTCTGCCACCACCATGTTTCAACATTAATTAATGTGTTACGGCTCCAGTGTTAACGGTAACTCCAAAACGGTTAATGCCCTCATGTTACCGTTTAACACCAGTGCAGTATCTAGTGTTAAAACATAGGATTCTATTTACTATTAACACGTTGCCTCTCTCTCTCTACTCACACCTGCAGTCAGTTAGCCAATCAGCCCAGGTCCATTGTTCCACATTCACTCTCTCAGTACTTAAACACTTCTGTTCCTCTCACTCCTTGCTGGTTTCTTCACATCCATTCCTTGTGGTCATTTTTGGATTCCTGTGTCGCTCAACTCTGGCTCCCTGTGTTCCTCCATGGTTTCCGGTTGTAAGTTTTTGTTCTTTATTTGTTCATTAAATGCCACGAAATCTGCTCAGTGCCTCCGTCTGCTGCATTTGTGTCCAGCGACAAACTACATGTCATGATGCAGGGCACCCAAGCTGTTTTTAAAAAGAATATTTAAAAAAACATTTGTGTATATTTGTGTATGTCGTACCACCATCACTTTCCTCTGTTTGACCCAAAATGTTTTGCTCAGAGGCAAAACCAGTTGTGTAATAAGGGAGGAGATGGAGGTTTGAAGCCTGGTGGTATTATCCGCCTCCCGCCTGCTTGGTCTGAGTGAGTTCTCGGTACAGCCTGACAGCCCAGATGATTAATGATGACAGGACTGGCGAAGCTGCTCCTTCATTTCACGACTAGCCCTTAACCTCTCAATTAGCTCGAACCCGTGCAAATGGAAAAAACAAAAAGTCCATCCAGAGGGTAATGGTTCGATATTTTCCCCCCTCTTCCCACTTTCGCTCTTTAGAGATGATCAAAAATCATTAGGCGTGCTCCGAGATCACAAACAGCTGCCCCGATGTTTTCTGTGACACATGCCTCTGAGTTATACGGCCTGCGAAACCCGCTTCCCAGAAACGGACTCCTCCGCTTTCATTTTGTCCTCTCCCCAACTTTATCACTTCATCCATCATCCCCGGCTATGAGTGCTTTTTCAAGTGGTCCAAAAATAAAGCGGACGCAGATGTCAAGCCACGCTACGCCGATGTTTCTAAACCGCCAGAAACCCTTCACTTACGTCCGCCCACATAGAAAAGTTGAAAACGCGTCCCCACAAAGCCGCCGTTGAACTCGGCTCATCCTGCTATTGTTCACGTAATAAAACCAGCCCATGGGTAAATCAGCAAAAGTTTGGAGCAGGTATCTTTATTCCCTTCCTTCAAAAAATAAAATACAACCAATCTACCAATGCATTAAAAGAAAGTTAAAAAAAAAAGAGAGAGAGAGAGAGATCTCAGCAGCATACACAAAGGCAAATGTAATTATGGTTTCTCTTCTAATGCGCAGCTGGTTTTGATCTGGTTGCGCTCTGAAGCTGCAGTTGTCAGCTCTCATGCATCACAGAGCCGGAGCTTAACGGTGAAACGTGCTTTGGCAGTGACCAACGGAGGCCTGGAGGCCAGCGGCGGCCGCCGGTGGGTTAGCCACATTCAGAGGGGGGCTGGGGAGGGTGACACCATCCTCTGTTTTCCGCATCTGGATCCCCGCGAGACCACATCCAGTCATCCCTTATGGGTTTTTTTCCTCCTCCGCGAGCGCCAAGACAGAAAAACTCTCCGAAATACACGCGCCCGCGCACGTGGACGGGCTGAGGGAGTAATGAAAGACAGAGTGGGGGAGGGGGGGCAGCCCCACGGTGGCCGGGGAGAGGAAAGCTCGCATGGAAATGAGCAGGCATGATTACTCAAATACAGTCATTAAGGAGGAAATGTTGTTTTTCAAGCTGTCAGGATGATTAATGAGGGAGAGCAAATGCGCTCAAACGCTGTTGTTTAGTCTAACCAGCAGACCTGATCTCTGACGGTAACTTACAACAGACAGGATGTGTGGATGCATTTAGCGGCGCGCTAAAGCTGCACAAGTCCAAAGATCCAACACAGCGGATAAAAGATGCTCTCGAAGGTGATGCAGATTAATGAGTTAATGTCGATCGACTAACCTTTGGTTGATAAGCGTCCATTTTCTAAGAACCCAGTGTTTTCTCTTGTATGAAGAGGTTTGACCATCTATCCATAACACAAAGGCTACAATTTACATAATATGCTGGATTTAAAAAAAAAAAAAACTTAAGGAACTTTTTGACTGTTTATATGTCAAAACAGAACCGCATAAAGTGTATTTTGCATCCCACTCCGGACTCTGTTTGGACTGTTTCTCTTTCTCCGCCATCTTTATTCCTGTATATCGACTGCATAAGGATGACCAGCAGCGCTCTCTACTGGACGGTGGCCAGACTACAACAATAAAAGGTTAAAGCGGAGGTTAGAACCAATTTGAATCTAATAAACCATTAATTGACAATTAATTATAAGTCGACTGAATGAAGAGGTGTGTATAAGTAGCTGCTAACTGATTATTTTTTATCCTGGACGTCTTAACTATGAAGGTCAACTATATACACAGTCATTCATGTTATTTAGATTGGTACTCTTGGTAAATAGAAAACCTTAACTTTAATGTTTTTTATACACAGTGGTGGCCAGAAAAACTTACCTTTGTATTCCGCCAATAAATTGGCCCCTATTTTCTTAATTTTGAGTCGATACGTGCAGAGCTGCTAGATTTGCCAATGAATGTGGCGCTAGAGGTTTTGTGAAAAACTATTAAAAGAAAAATGTAATTGAAAATTGAGAAATTGAATGGAATTGTATTTCCCCATGGAATAAACAAACTTAATTTATTTTCCCGTTTTGTCAGTGGGAGATCATGTTACTCAAATAAAAGGGAAATTAACTAAAAGCCTTAATCGTAACCCTAACAAAGAATCAAAAAGTTGATATGTAGTTGACTTGGGGAAGCAAGAACCCATCACTCAGAAACAACCTGTGGTTTTCTGAACTGAAAACTGACTTTTAAATTTAAGTATAAAAAAACAAATCAGCCAGCTTTATGGTAGATTGGATGCTGTGTAAAGAAAAGTGAAACATAGACTTGGACTAGGCCCCGGCAACACACAATTTAAAACTAATACATCCATCCAAATGTGATTACTGGTGAAAAATGCTTTTCAAATATGTCAAATCCTGATGAAAAACAATCTCGAGACGTCTTCCTCTGGTTTCTCTCATCTGCAACGCATCCATTCAGAGTGCATGTTATGCTGCAGTAGATCACCTGGTCTGTGGTTTAAGTGTCTGTGAATTCTAAAAAGGAAAAGAAAAAAAAATTGGCCCTCTCTGTGTGTTTTTCAGCCTGCCTAGTGCCAAAGGCCTCAGAATCTCCAGATGTTCCCTAAATCATGCTGGAAGGCAGATAAGAAATCCGCTTTCAACAGATGTCTTGTGCCTGGACTCGATGATTTATTAGCTATGAATGATGAGACAGTGCTCCAGTGTCTTGCAGGCCGACTGGCTTTTATCATTATGCAGGCAGCTGTGAATCTGGGTGACATCACGTCAGCGGACGGGCGCGAGAATGAGACGGCAACTCCGCTTTTCACATTTTTAAGTCTTTGCAAATGCAACGGATCTGAGGTGAACGGGCCTCTCTCTTTTTTTTTGTTTGGCTGAAGTGTGACGCAGAATGAGGGGAATGTGGAGCCGGAGCGGCAGAAGAGTTGCGTCGCAGCTGTTGTTTTCAGCTAAAACGCTAAAAATGATCGTTTTGACAAAATCATCTTGACTCGAGGTCGAGGGAGTTTTCAGGTCAATAAATGGGTTAAGTTAAAAAGTACAGCCCTCAGTAGAGAGGACTTTAAGTCAGCAAGCAACTTTATTTAGACTTAACATATAAAAACCCAATAAATAGTGAAATTTACTGCAAAAATACTAATAGCAGAGCCAAAGAAATGTAATATTTGAGCATAATTGATGGCATGCCAGCTAATGTTCCTGAAGAGAAAAATAATTGACAAGTTTATATTGTTAATTATTTATATTTTATTTTAATTTCAACACACTGTGGAAACGATGTGCATGTAAGCTCAAATTAGCTTGAATGCTACACTGCTGGCACAAAGCTATGTATTGCCTAACTGTTGCGCAACGCATTCACCTGGCTTCATTTTAGAAAACTACTTTTTAAGAATCATTGAGAAAAACAAAACTTAAGTTAACTGAAAACTTAACAAAACAGAGTTAGCATGCTTGCGTTAGCTGAGCATTTTAGAAATTGCTCAGTAAAAATGATTAAAATCATTGGAAAGAACAAAACTTAAGTTATCTGAAAACCTTTGGTGTATGTCAGGACTTTTACAAAACACAGTTAGCATGCTAGCATTCATGTAGCATTTTAGTCATCAGAAAAAGTCACTGGAAAGGGCAAAATGCAAGTTAACTGAAACCTTTCAGGGTATGTGAAGACTTTTACAAAGGATGCTGACCTACAGGAACACCTGTTGATGTCTGTCTGTGTATTAATGTCATTAAGGGAGAAAGGAACGGATCTGATGAGGTTCGTTGTTGTTTTACTGCACTTTAAAGCTACAGAGTTTCAGAGCAAACAAATGACATTGATGTCAAAAGGTACCGGACTGGGAAGTTGGCAAAAGCCGGGACAGTCCTGGTTTTCACAATACGTTTTCTCCATCTAAAACGTCAGACTTTTACTCGGACAATGTCAGCGGTAAAAGGAATGGAGGTAAGGAGTATTGTACTTGGTCAGGGGGGTTAGCTTGTGTCTGACAGCAACAATGACTGACAGAAACCGTGAGGGACTTGGACAGATGAGAGCCAAAGGCGGCGGGCGAGAGGGCGTACGGGGGTCAACGCATCGCCTGTGCATTGAGTGTGGCCCAGCAGCTGTATGCATAGGGGAGCCCCAGCCTCCTGCTCTGCATGTCAGGGGCCGTGATTAATGACCCCGCAGGCCTTGCTCTTAACCCCCTCCCCGCTGCTTGCTCCATAGAAGTCACTGAAGCCACTTCTCGTTTTGGCTAATGGACGCAGCCGGGGTCGGACGGGCGCCCTGAGACGAATGCGTTCATGGTTTACGCGAGAAGACGTGAAACAAAAACCAATTTCCCCTCGCAAAAAAAAATAAAAAAACGCGCCGCATTCCGCTTTTGCAGGGCCCGTGTAATTTCAGGGCTTTCAGAACGATGATTTCTTAGATTACTGTGGGCCCTGTGCAGCGTCGGGGCTGAGAGGGCGCCGGTGCCTGTGTACTGGTTCCCAGCTTGTCAGGCAGCTGTCGAGGAGTGATTTATGACCACTAGACTCCAACCTGTCTTCACTGCCAGTTCGGTATTGTTACAACTGACAGCTAATGAGGCCAGACATGCTTTCAAGCAGAGCACTTAACAGGACTTCAATCTTCCCCCGTCACGAGTACCATTTTTTCTTTCTTTTTTTTGCACACACTCCTTCACACAACAGCCTCCTTTCTCTTTGCCTTCCTTGTTCTCCGTCTTTCCACGTTGCAGCCGTATGACAGGAGCAGAAAGGGCCTCCGCTGACAGAAGGAGATGTTTCTCAGAGAAAAATGGCAGCAGAGAGTTTCACCGTTCTCTCCCTCTAACATAATAGCTAGAGCTTTACGTAACCGAATTATCGACTCACGTTTTGCTTGGTAACTTTGTGCTTCGTGAGTCAAACCCTGTGTGCTGCTGTCGGTCTTGACCAGAATTCTGCAAATTAGATTTTCCTGGTGAAATATTGATTAAGAATAATAAATAATACATAAATAATAATACTGAACAGAGAACTGTTCAGTTCACAATCTGAAAATAAAACGGATATGTCTACAAGAAACTGTATCCACCTAAACTGAGAGTCTTGGCAGGGAGAGAAATATTCAGAAAAGCAGCCAAGAAGCCCATTGCAACTCTGGATCAGAGATCCACTGCCTAGATATGGAGTCTGTCGACAGCATGAATCCTCAAATCTGGACTTTTGGAAATAACATTGTTATTAAAGGGGGAATATTATGTATTTTCCAGGCAGATAGTGTAATTTTACAGTACAATCAGCTAATTATGTTACCTCCCACTGTTATAAAAATGCTATATGCATCAAATACGACTTAAAAAAGTTTGACTTCAAAGTTGAATGCCTTTAAATTGGGCCTTTGTCTCTTTATATATATTGAGATCCTGCTGCAAAGCTCACAAAAGTTGATTTTACGTGTCGCCCCTTTAAAATGCTGGAAGAGACAGCCAGTAGCGCTCATGTTTGCAGTTTGCTGCAGGCCATTTAATGGAAACGGCAAACATGCGTTGGTCAGATTTGACCAAAATTGAATTTTTTTGGCCTGTGCAAAAAAAGGACAAAATAAAAAATAGTTATATGCCTGGGGAGAAAACTGACAGCACAACAAACCGTTGCCATAGTCAAGGATGTGCATCTTCGGCCAACAGCGATAAACTCACATTCTCCATCCAATCACACTGAGCTTGAGCTAATTTACAGGTTTGCTTTAAATGTTTAAACATAAAAAAAAAACAATGTTTGGACGCCGTTCAGTTTTCACTGATTCACCTATTCGTGGATCACTAGAACATAACTCCAAATTATTTGTGGGAAATTCGCCTATACGCTGATTATTTTCGTAAAGCGTAATATTTGAAAGGAATTGCAGTTTGGCAAACTGAAATAACTAGCCGCGATGCTAGTTGACATGCTATTGGCTCGCGTGTGCAAAGCAGCCAATCCAAGACAGGCGTTTATCTTCCTTAGCACTGATTGGCTGTAACTCAAAGAGCAGAAAAAAGGAAGACTGTAGATGTTAGCTTTTGTGGTAGTGCTAAGGCTGCTTCCGCTACGTGTATTAATGCACTTTAAAGTATATTTCATGTATAAATTAATAAATTAGGAGGTTATGAGTGTTACTAGAGGGGGTCTCAAGTATTCGCAGTTCTTAACCACCATTAAAAACTGTGGTTTATTACAGGCATGCTGCTGTAATTATGCTGAAATATGTTTTTAGAGACTGATAACCACAGGAGTTCAATATGACACACATTGAACAATCTCAATTAGAAAAAATGCTGAAAACAATTTATTGGTTTGTCTAAGTGAAGTACAGAGACGTTTGTGATCGTGAAGCGACTAAAATGTGAAAAGTGCAAACGTTAAAAGCAACAACATTTGAAACAAATTTGTTCCAGGTTTAACGATGACTCTTTTCCACAGTCTATATTAAAAAGGTCAATAATGTTTTCAAATAGCAATTGGGGAAATAAAACTAAATTAACATGGTAATTCCATGACTGAAAAAAATAAATTTACGAACAGTCTCACTACTTTGCAAAATTGTCAGATTTAAGGCACAGTTCTCTCAACGTTAGCTCTCTGAAAGTAAATTTGGCTCCTTGGGCCACAGAAGGATTTTGTAATGAAATCAAAGAGCAGTGGGAAAAACTCTTGGCTAAGGGAAGGAAGGGCTGGCAGGCATAACAATTATGCATAGCCGGAAACTTTTCAGCACCTCTTACTTTTTTTGGATGAAAGTTTAAGCCACAAATTGGAACTGACTTGAATATATAACTTAGATTCATAAAAACAGAGATGTGACACTGCTTTCTGAGTGTTTTTTTTTTACATTTTCCTCCCCTCTGGAGAGATTACTGCTTAGTTAAAATTATGTTTCTGACAACCGTACTGCTTAAAGGAAAAGAAAGTCAAATCTATTTTTCACTCATAAGGGATTTTCTTTTTTTTTCTTTCTGCTGTTGTTGTGTTTGTTCTTCTACCTCTTCCAAAGAAAGGCCTCTGGATTTTTCATGACTGATTTATGAAATGATACAATTTGATTGTAGTGAAACACTTTACACTGATGTAAGTATTTTAACACGGGTATTTTGTTCTAACATACATTAATCATTCCTGAGCTGTCAGAAGGCCACGCCCGCTCCAACACTCTGCAGCTCGCCGTGTTTCTGGTGAACTTTATGGCTCAACTCCTAACTCCGATAGGGGAGCAAAAGCCTTTTTCTGTGTGGAGGCTGATTTTAAAATTGAAGTTGAGGTCGTTTGTTTGTCAGGTGAAATGACGAACAAACTTGCGTTTGTGACACGTATCATCATCAAGGACCTCAGTGCCTCTTTTAAGCCGTAGTGAGTGAATCAGATTTAATCACATTGACTAAGCAACGTCGGTCTCAATGCATCCCATTTCTACTTCAATGCAAAATCAGTCACAGGGTCTGTGGCAGCGTTCCCACCTATAAGCCAGTGTTCCCTGTCAGCATGATTAATGGCCGCCTCGCTGGGTGCTAACTTGCATTGCATTGCAGGCAGAGCCATTGTCTCCTGGACACGGAGTCCTTACTGCCCTCTGTCCATGAAACCAGGATGTTGTTAAAAGGTGCAACAGCGACTCCTGGAGTCACGAGAAGAGAAACGAGGAACAACACTTTCAGTTTTTATTTAGGAAAGGTAAATGTCTGAACACTGGATATTTATAAACTTATATATAAAAAAACAAACAAACAAAAAAAAAACAGAGAAGCTATAAAATTATTTTGGACAATCAGATCTAAAAAATGTAATTGTTTGACTATAAAGACAAGTGAATACACCCCAAAAAATTCTAATAACCTTCAGGTTTGGTGTTGGCCAATTTGTATTTGTAAATTAGAAACAAATGTAAAAATTTCAGAAGTTAATGAAAATGTAGGAAATCATGTTTTGCTCTTATGTTAGACTGAACAATCAGTCTAATTGAAGATTTAGAAGAGCACACTCAAATAATTAATAAAAACATATTTTTAAGCACAGATGGATAGATGTACTGATCAAAATCGTTATTTTGCTGTTATGCTATTTAAAAAAAAATTGATTGTAGAGCAGATATTTAACATTAGCATCTCATATTAGCAATTAGCATAATTAGACAAGTCAGCTTAAAAAAACAATATATATTTGATAAAGTAGACTTGGGGGTGTCGGATCACAGACCTGCAACTTGTCCACCTTAAATTAATCAAATGGCAGAATTACTTCCTCAGCAGCTCTACTCGATTTTGCTAATCATGTCAAAGCAGATGCACATTTAAATGATCCCGGACAAACCCCCTGTTTCTGTTTGTTTTTTTTGTTTGTTTGTTTTGTTTTTTTCTCTAAGGGAGGTTTTTGATATTAATTAGGGGGTGTTTGCATGTTGTTTATCATCATCATAAAACTTTTTCAGGGGATTTATCATCACAAGACAAAACCCCCAAAAAGTCAGAATTGCTTTTTTGTTTTTTTATTTTAGAATTTTCTCCACCATTGGTATCACGAGAGCATCAATGAACATAATTACTTTTGAAAATATGATTAACTGTATGCTATTTATTGATAAGAATCACACGTCTTCATGTAACTGTCCTGAAGAAACATATTTTAAAATTGGCAGGTTTTTAAGAGCAGTATTTGCGCTTGTGGAACCGAAAGAGGTTGCAAAAACTCTTTATCATAACTTTTAATGTTATCACAACAGATACCACAAAATATGATAATTCCTTAATTTTATTTGGCACAATCCTATTTTTAGTCGCTCTCTTATCTGTAGGGGCCAGATGCCAGTGGCTGGTGAGAAGCTAACATGTGTCTCAGATGCAAACTGTATGTTTTGGCTCAGTTTGAAACAACTAAAACTGTTGAAAATGTGGTTTTATGACTCTTACAAATGTGTACTGGTAGAATATTGCTTGTTTGGGGTCATTTGTCATAGAAGTTAACTTTCCTAAACAGGGTTTAGAGTAACTAGATGTGGTGAACGTGGAATTTGAGCTTTTTGTAATATAACATTTTTTCTGCAGAATTCATAAAAATTGTATAAAAAAAATTTGACTGATACATAATGGCATACCTGCATGGGTACGAAATGGTTTGATTTTAGCACCGGAAGGACGAAATGGGAACACAAAAGAGACTCCGACAACACACGAAACACGTATTAGTTATATTCTGCTGCCCCCTGCTGGAACTGCATGTGAAATACACTGCTACCTGATGTTTTAGAACATTTTAAAAAACTTTTAAAAGCTTACAATGACGCGAGTAGGAACACTCGTTCAAAACTCACACTAATATTTAGCACAAAATAATTACACTACATAAATGTTAGACTTTATAAGTCGGTGTTAGGACTCCGCTCTTCCCCGTTTCTCCTGACGTTGTTCCCGGCTGCTCCCTCCCCATTCTTCCCGGCTCCTCCTCTGTGCTTCTTCTCCGTCCATCGAGCCACCGTCCCAAACCACACGAAAGAAAAAAAAGGAAAAAAAAAAAACTTCCCAGACTTCCTGAAAATCCTCCGCTTTGCGAGCGCAGAGGGGAGGGAAACCGACGGTGGCGGACGAGGAGATATGAACCGTAAAGTATGGTCCCGATGAGCGAGCAGGCGGACGCACCTCTGACCCCGCTGTCCGCCGCAGATCAACTTCCCTGCAAAGACTCCCGGGGGAAAAGCTTGACGTGAGTCTGGATAAAGATGCCAGGCAGAAGGGCAGGCCTTGCTTCTTTTTTTCCCTCCTCCTCTATATTTGTTTGTTTGCTTGTTTATTGCTTTATTTCTCTCTCGCTCTCTCTCTCTCTTTTTTTTTTTTTTTTGCTTAAGTGGAAACGATCCAGACATGATGGACAACCGCTATTTGCATTCGCGTCCTGCTCCATACTTTGTATGTAGATGAAGTGGATGCGGTGACTTTAAATAGCCGGATGCGGCGCGGACGTGTCGCGTGCCACAATGAGAGAGGGTTTCATTTGCATTCAGAAATCCAAGATGTCCAAAACTTTCCTGCAACGTACTTTTAAAGCGTATTATGTCAGCCCTAGAGGTGGCGCCCTCTAGGGTCCAATTTACGCGCAGGACCAAAACAGAAAAGTAAAAAAAAAAAAGGGCTTGTCTTTATTAATGCCTCCTGGCTACATGTTCAGTTAGCCATTAAAACAACAACCGCTGCAGAGGGAGGAGGAAGAAGAGGGAAACGAGTTAAAACCTGCAGCAGATGATGTATGGTGGCTTCACCCAGGTGTAAAAAGACTGCATGCAAAGTGTAATTGAACACCTTCTGGGATCTTTGACTGTGCTCTCCTCTGCTCCCAGGTCCTCAGAGGGGAACAATGAGGAGGAGAGGAGGCAGAAGAGGCGTGGACTGGCACCGGCAGACCTCCAGCTGCTGCTGGACTCCGAGTCAGAACCGTCAGAGAGCAGGAAGAAACCAGCCAGCATCAGGTGACCACCAATGCATCACTGCTTTAAAAAAAAAAAATAAAAATTTTTTTTACGATTAATCCTCATGTTTAGTATCGAATAGCTTTATGTTAATCGTTCTGTACAGTAAAAATTAGCTGGACAACAATGTCACGACTTATTATCTCTTAATACAAAAGCTTCAATGTATGTAGCGTTAAAACCTCACAGGCATGGAGCTGTAAGGTTTTAAAAACGCCATGATTCAACGACTTTACATCATACTTTACTTACCGTTTACAGTAAGTAAAGCAAGATAGATTCCTGTTTTATTTTTTCCAGCCGTATGTAATGTAGCCGTGGTAGGGTTGTGTTTCTTTTTCCTTGTACGGGATCATTTTGATCCTTTGTAATCTCTGTGCAAACTATTGCTTGAACTCAAGGTTTCGCATGTGCAAAGGTTAAAAAAAAACCCTACCTGGACTGCTGAACTTTATTTCAGGTTCATACGTTTAATGAGATTCTCCACATTTAATAAAACGGGTGAAAGTCAAGAAAACAAATCGATTAATCCTATAGATGCAGCAAAGCATTGGACTGACGGTGTGTACATTTTCTGAAAGCATACTTCAGCTTTTTACATTTTTAAACGTCACTTTAAAGCTGGAAAGGAGTTGACTTTTTAAAAAAATCTTGATCTTGTTTTTTTACATAGCAAATCGAGGTATTTTAAAAATGGGTGTGTAAACTTGTAATGTCCACAGATATATTCACTTTTTTTCTTTTTTGGGGGGGTTGTTTCATATCAGAAGTGATGATATGAAACTTCTGTTTCATATCATCACTTCTGATATGAAGGGCTGATATGAATCACTTCATATCATCATCAGAAGTGATGATATGAAACTCCTGTTTCATATCATCACTTCTGATATGAAACAGTGTATGTATGCCTGTGTTCTAAAAAGTTTCTAAAACCTTCGGTTGCTGCACACTGCTGGGAAGCTAGCTGAAACAATGTTGTTACACTTGTTTTCTTTCTCGAGGTCATCATTCCACGAGAGCCTCATTCTAGCCTGTTCCTAGGAATAGTTTTAAAGTTTGTTGAAACTTTCCAGCTCCTACACGTCATGAATCCTGTGTAGGACCAAGGCGCTGTTTACAGATTCCCTCGGCTGCCTTGTGCTAAAGCAGTCTCAAAGTAAACACACACATTCAGGATCCGACGTTTGCGTTTGACTGATAATGTGACGTATAGCTTTCCTTCTGCCGAGGCCGTCGTCGTACCGGGCCGCCCGGCTGTAAACACTGACCTTTTTTCATCCAGCAGACAGAAGCCCGTGGAGCCGCTGTCACCAATGCTGAGCCTGAGCGACTTTGAAACCAAGCTTGACCGGAAGAAATCCCAGACCAACCAGGTAGCGATGCGTCTTCGAATCCCGCCGAGCTTTTCCACCCGTCCGCTGTTCTTTAATGATTCTGTGTTGTGCTCTTTCGTTTCCCGCAGTTGTCAAAGACCAACGCGCATTACCACAAGTTATTCAAGGCGGTCAGCAAAGATGAGCTGCTCAAACAGAGTAAGCTCTGTATCCTCCTGTTTGGATGACTTGTTTGGGTTGTTTAATTTTGGAAACTGAATACTTGTTTGCCACCAGGTTACACCTGCGCCCTGCAGAGAGACATGTTGTACCAGGGCAAAATGTTCGTCTCGCAAAACTGGATCTGTTTCCACTCCAAAGTCTTTGGCAAAGACATCAAGGTATGCTACAGAAAAACTGCAAACAGGGAACTTATGACAATTTTCCAATACTGATCAGTTGGCGTTAATTGTGCTTCCTCGTTGCCAGATTTCCATCCCGGTGATGTCGGTGAAACTTATCAAAAAAACTAAGACTGCGTTATTGGTGCCAAACGCTCTTGTAATTGGAACTACAGACATAGATGTAAGTAAATTGTACAACTGGTGTTCTTCTTAGAATATAAGCATAAAAGTGATGTTTTCTTTTGTCTTTTTTTTAGCATGTCTTTGTATCATTTCTCTCTCGAAACAACACCTTTAAATTTCTGAAATCCATCTGCCCTCATCTGGAGGTAAATAACATCCTCTTGTAATGTCAGATAACTAGTTGTTTGTATTTTTTAATATCTTTTTAAAATAACAAGATGTCAAATAACTAGTCGTTTGTATCGTTTGTATTTTTTAATATCTTTTTAAAATAACTAGAACAGGCAAATAAATCATTAGGGTGAAAGTCATTAGCATTTAGCAACTACTGTTACATTAGCTGGTATTAACTTTTTGGTTTCAATTGCTGTTAAATACAGTGACTGACCAGCATAGAAAAGAAAATGCAAAAGTCAAAAAGAATAAAATGCTCTCCCAGAAGTGTTTTTTAGTGCATGTGTAAGTGCTTTTGTTGTTGTGTTATTTCATGTGCATTTTGTTGGCTATTTGGGGGCATTAAATCAGGTATTTTTTTAAATTTGTAGTTACTTAATAAAATATAACTTTATATTATATTCAAAAGTACTTTTAGCAAAAAATGACCAAGCTAGCAAAAACTGTTTTGGATTAAGCTAAACTAACATAACTCTATATGAAGTTAGCTAGCTAAACATAGCTAGCTAAGGAACTAGCATTGTTAGGTAATTTTCTTTATTTCTAGTAGCGATGGGTGTTAATTGGTAATTTGTAGTAATTTGTGGCATTTATGTCAATAACAACTATATTATATTGTCAATAACAACTATATTTAAAAAAATTACTTGATTAATAAATGTTGTTTTTGAAATACATTACATGGATTTAGTTCCCCAAAAATTCAGGTACTACAAAAATATAACACACCTATTAGCATAAATAGGCTAGTTTCATACATCAGGGACATAAAGAGCACCACTACAGACAATTGCATTAAACCATATATTTAAGTATTTTGAAGTTATCTGGTCATCTATGAAACCAATATCTCAAAAAAATCAATCGTTCAAACAAAAAAAAGTAACAATTTCCAAACATATTGTCTGGTTTTGGGGGTTTGTAGAGATTTCCACCAGCACTTCCAGTTATTCTTCTAAAACCCTGCATGTTGTCATTGCAGGTGGATAAGATAAGTAGCAGCCCTGTAGCTTCCTCCTGTGAAAACAGCTTCAGAGCTAGCTGCCCCACGTCGCTTCCTCTGGTCAGTAAGGGGTCTGGTCCTTCCATTTTCTGCCATGTTTGTTCAGGATGAATTCATTGTACCTGATCCATTGTGAAGGAATGCGGACGTGCATTGTTATCGTGTAACTCAACACCCCACTGGGGCTTGCTGTGTGCTTTGCTGCGTGTGCGCCGCAGGACTTTTCTGGAGACTTCTCCGACCTGGATGGAGTTGTGCACCAGAGGCGGCAGGACATGATGGAGAGCAGCAGCTCTGGTTCGCAGACTCCAGATTATGATAAAATAAGCGGTGTGTGTTTTGTTTTTACAATAAAATACCATGGACCCCACCTTCATTTACTCTGCTCACAGTCACAGAGTCCTTGTTTTGAAAGGTTTCAGATGTCATAGTCTTTGTTTAGGGCAACAAAAACCAAGTAGGATTCTTTCTACAGTGAGAACAGTTTGCAGAAAAACACTGCTAACCCCCCTTAGGCACTAAAATAATCTTTAGCTAATAGTTTATTAGCTAAGTAGACTACTATTGGTTTTGGGGTCTATTTAGTGGAATAGAGTAACTAGTCTATTTAGAAAGTTGACAAATGGCTACTATTTAGCTAGTAGTCTATATAGCTACTACCTAGTAATTAGACTAGTATCTAGTAAGCTATTTAGCTACAAGCTAAACTACTATTAAACTAGTATTAACTTGTAGCTAAATAGGGTTAGGGTAAATAGAGTTGCGAGTTAAATAGAGTACTAGTTAGTGTATTTAGCTAATAGACTCCCCTCATGTTTTCTCTGGTCATAAATGGCAAGACCACTTGTTGATTTGTGAAGTATTTTGAGGTAGTGTTAATATTTACTCAAGTAACTGGGCTGACAGCTTCTCTCTGTTTATGCCACAGACTTTAGCAGCCTCCCAGACACATTTCTGAGTGCAGCGAAGACCAGAGAGGTTTCGGTCCACGCAGACATTCACCTCCAGAACCCGAGCCAAAAGCACGGAGCCGCCCTCAAAAATGGTATTTAAATCCTGGAGTAAAAAACAAAAAAAGTCTCGGCATGTTAACAAATAATCCGTTTAACTGTCATTGCTTCATTTTGCCTGATAGTTATGAGAGCAACATGTGTCTCATGAACACAGTTTGTCTCTTCGCCACAGAAGGTTGTTGTTCAAAGTGAATTTATAGATCTTTAATATGTTTGGAGGATATCTTTTTATTTGCAATTTTCCGTTTCGTTAATAATTAATCTGTATTTTTGTCTTTGTCATGATAAGTTGCCACGATAAATTCCAGTTAATGTTGAAAAAAAAAGACTAAAATGTTATTTCTTCTTTTTTTTTTCCACTGTTTTTTTCCACGAGAGAATCTATAGGTATCAGTAAATTTGGAGATTAAATGATTAAATGAAGCCTCCATGTTTAATTTAACAATGTATATCACTATTCAGTGCGTGGCGTCCTGAAGAAGCTAATTTCAAATAGGAATGTCATTTTTCAAGACCACCATTTATGTTGTGGCGACATGAAGTCTGCAGCATGCACTTACCTAAAAAATAAGTAAAAGTCATTTTCAATACAGTTTTTTTCATCGTAACTCTTTGTTTTCACAATAGTACTGCAAAATATCATAATAAATTAAGTCCATGTCACCCAACCGTCTTGTACGATCATCACAAAGTGGAAGGAGCATATCACGTGTGTCAATTTTCAAGTCATTCCTTTGATTCGCAATTGGATTTAGACCTGGACTTTGACTGGGCCATTCTGACACAATGTTTGGAGTCGGTTGTTTCTCACACAGTTCAAACCGCTCCTGCTTTATCAGATAGACCGCGCTGATCTACGTCTGTACCTCTAGACAAAGAGAGTGGATGAAAAGTAAACATATTCTTGGCACATTGTTCAGGTCAGAAGCTATAAATCAGAACGTTGCTTGTTGAGTCGGCCTGATGCAGGATCTTGGGAGGCAGCCCAAAGTCGTCTTTATTTACGGCAAAGCTCACCGTTTCCAGGCTTCTGCTACATCTCAGAGCTGCAGCGTGTCCATTCAAAAGGTTACTGTAAATGTCAGCGTTCCTTTGCAGTGTTGAAAAGTGTTTTATTGTTTTCCAGGCATGGATAAAAATGAAAAGAGAAAACGGGTTTTGGAAAATGTTTCCTCATTTTCTAAATCATTCTTCTTACATATTCCAAAGAACAACACCCAACCAGATGTTAATGATGGCAGGAATTACAAAAAAATTACCTTAATTTGCCATGTTGATTATAATATTTTACAAATTAGCATTTTTGAATTTTGACTTTGACTGAATCCACTCATCCAAAACATTTAAAGGGGCAGCATTATGTAAAATTGACTTTTTTTTAGCTTTACATCAACAATAGCATGTTATAATGTTATTCCCTCATCAAAAACTTGACTGTTTGTGCATGTTTGAGAAATCCGTTAATCTCCATGGCAACCATTCAGCTGAGCAAAACGTCTGGGTGGACATAGCTCCGCCTTCAAAGACGAAGCTCCTCCTCAGAACTTCTGTTTTCAAATGTCAAAGCTTCCACCTCACAGAACCCCTGATGTCCTCCACTCAGCTCCTTCAGACTAGCCAGTAGCAATTAGCAAACACCTGGTAGAGCAGCGCATCTGCTGAGCTCATTATTAGTGATGAGTTCCTGAATGCGTCGTTTCAGAAAGAACATGCAGACAAAAAGCCTGATTACAGGGCATAGAAGTCAAACTTTCTTTCAAGTCAGTTTTTATAATAACTGAAGGTAACATAGTTACTTGATTGTACAAAAAAATGGCACCATGTGACTGGAAAACACATAATACTTCCACTTTAAAAGAGACCAATAAACGACCTGTTTTAACTCCAGACGACTTCAAATTAATCTTTAACTGGACTTGTGGTACAGACACTGTTTCTGAAATGCCAGACTTAGCAAAACCAAGGCTAAAGTTCACCAGCTATTTAAAGAACTGTAGTCTAGAAATTCTTTTTTTTTTTTTTCCCCAACATGCCAAAGAGAAGTAGCGCCCTTTTACCACACTCTCAACTACGAGATACATAAACATATGAATTCTTGCTATTGAAAATGTTTAAAAACCTTTGAATGTATTTTCCTACTTTTCACCTCGTAGCATGACATATTTTCCCTCTTTTTATCTGTGACTGTAGGCCAAAGCATGCCTCCACATGGACTTAGACCAAAAGACTCGTCCTCACAGCCAAAGTCCTTACACGTCATCCTCTTCATCTATCTGTTTTTGTGAGTAATCGCCTGAATATTATGCGGAGTCAACCAGCTGCTGTCTTTCTGCGTGCTAACGATTGTTCTGTGTGTAGCGGATCGTGGATTGCAACACATGCTGCTAATTTTTTTTCCTTTTTTCTTTGTCTCCACAGAGTCAGCATTCTTGTCTTGTCCTCTTGTTACATGGCCTTCAAGATTGTGGCTCTTGAGCATCGCCTGAACTCCCTGCTGTCGATGGGGGAACTCGTTGATAACGAGTGAGAGCCCGGAAAGTCTCAGCATCGTGCTTTCGCTACTTCTGCGATCTGCTAAATAGTTTAAAATTGTACCTTGTTGCAGAAATGCTGGGAGCCAGAGGTCGCAGGTCGAAGTGAATGCTGAGATCTACGGGGAGCTTTCCACTAACCTGTTCAAGTTAGAGAAGGTTTGCTCTGCTCGTTTACTGACTGCACAAATCTGTCGTGTATTAACTCGCTGTTATCGCCTCTTAGCCTCAGGCTAGCAAAATGACCGTTTCAGAGGACCGCTTTTAAGATTAGGAAAATCATGTTGCAGAGTTACTATAAATGTAAAACACAATCTGTTCATGTTTGCAGAGTAAACATGAACAGCAGCAGAGTGGCTTCAGCTAGAATGATGACTGTAAACAAGAGGGAAAGCTTTTACCTGGTTCTGTCCAGAGGGAACATGAGTCCACTTTGTCTGATATGGGAATTAATCTAGAAATGTAAATGGTTTAAAGAAACTCGCTTTCTTCAAAAGATATTTCTATTTGCTAAATGCCCACATTTTAAGAGCAAAAGTTTTTTTTTCTGTTTTTCAATTTACAAACATTTCCTTAGTATTCGGTAAAATTGCATTTAAACTGAATGGGGTCAAAAGTTGTGGGAATTTCACAAGCTTCTTATAACAATTTACTGGAATTTGAGAGAAGAAATCAGATCCATCCTGAGGCACATGTGAGTTAAGTGGGCTCCACACCACCAGGGGGCTCCCAAGAGCAAAAAGATAGCATGATATATATTTTTTTCTTAAACATTGAATACAAACTAGACATGAAAAAAAAAACTATTTCTATATTATTTTTATAGTTGACACACATTCCTGCTGCTTCCACTGTTGGGGAAATATAAGATTTTAAACTTGTTTACTGTAAATTCAGTGTTTTACTATTTTAACTTTCAATTAGTTAAAATAATTTTAAATACCACTCTGCATTTCAAAATCCAAATATTTTTGTTTGCTTTTCCTGTAAGGTTAAAACCAACGGCCATAATAACACCAGTGCAATTTAAGCTAGTTACAAATGGCGCTAATGACAGCAGGTATGTTGACCTGCTGGTATGCAGGTCGTGCGGGGGGGGGCTCACGGCCTCAAAAAGGCTTGGGCCGGCCCTGTGTGAAAGATACAGTTTTAATGCATCAGTGAGACTTTTTTTTAGGAAATCCCTTCACACTCAAGAAGTAAAATAATCCCTCCTGACTGCAGCTGAGACAGACTTCACTTTCATAAAACATTTCCAGCGATCCCGTGCCCTGAGATCTCGGTCAAAAGACTCTTTCACAAAACAGTTCAGTGTCTTGGCTGCAAAGATTCACCCCGTCACCTGTTTATGAGTCACGAGTCCAGCTGACCAGCTGTGTCACAGGGTTAAGTCACTAAATAGCAGTGTGCAAGTTATTAGTGGAGCTTAGAGATACTTTAAAGTCTTAACCTCAGTTATGTTCTGATGTGATTATCTAATAAAAATGAGCAACAAAATAAGAAATGGCGTTAGCACATTGCTACAGGAGAAAGTCAATCTGAAAACCATCAGTTTTATTAAATAATTGAGAGAACCAAAATTCCTCCACAACAGTGTAAGAGTCTGACAAGCTATCAACTCAGATGAAACTCAAACATATTAGCTAAAATTCAGGATTCAGGTGGAGACGAACATTAACGGCAAAGAAAATGAAAAGTTAAGCTTTCAAAAAAGGAGAAAATGTGGCTCAAACCACAGTAAGCTACTAATGTCTCAAACTGGAGACATTAGTAGCTTTACGCTCCATATTCATTCAATAACGATTTCTCTGCATTCTTTTCCAATTGCTGTGGCGCGCTGCACCAAATTAAAAACACCTACGTCTCTGGGTTTCATTTTGATAACAGAGTTAGCAGTGATGGCAAGTTAAAGTATCGTCTTTTTGCCCTCCATCATCGTGCGATTGCTCACAATTTCACAAAGCAACACTTTTGTTTCCATCATTTGCTAAGCTAACTCTCCATAGCTATCTATTCAGCATGTAGAGATGACACACAGCAAAAGTGTCAGCTTGTCCCGCGCAAGACCATAGTCATATTTTAACAAATATACAGCAGTCTATTGTAACCGGCTAATCAGTGTCCCTCTGTCTTGTCTCTCCTCTTGCTGTTTCGCCATAGATTCAAAGGAACCTCAGGAAGCTCCTGGAGGAGACTTAAAGGAAGACCTGCGTCTGTGTTTCTGTCCAGACGGAGGCTTGGCTGGTAGTTAGAGAGGCGGTGGGAGCTGTGCAGCACATTTGGTGGCTCTGTTGCCAAAGCATGGACAGCTCACACGCCCAGAGCTCAGTCTTAAAAAGCTGTGTGAACATTTGTTGTGCAATAATAGCCTCGCTCTGTGTTTCCCTCAGGACTTTTCTGTCTCCTGTTTCAAACAAAGCAGTGCTGCAGCTTTAAGGCAGCATATTTTATGTACTGTATTTTAGCTTGCAATATCATGACAATGATAGTTTTTTTTTAACACACTCTCACATGTATGCCTACGTATAGAAATATGACCATGAAGGTTAGGTTCAAAAGTGCAATTGTCAGTGTTTGGAAACATTTCTTAAAAGGTCAAAGGTCAAATAGTGCTCTCTTTCTCTTAGAAGTGAAATGCTAATAGATTCTGTTTACGTCCTGCGTATAAATCACTCAGCTGGAGATGTTTGCACAATATAGTCAAGTACTTTCTTATGGTGAAGAAAAAATTCATAGTGCTTTTGTAAATATTTGCTCTAACTCACTTGATTGTTATGAAAAAAAAAGAAAATGTTAATAATGAGATTATATTAGGTCTATTTATCATAGATGTTTCTCTTGATTAACTTTGATGATCAGATGCTTTGATTTTGTAATCTGATAAATTATGTTCACGAGAATAAACTCTTTTCTTCAAACTTTTGTTTAACTGAAGCTTGAAGACCAGTGTTTAGACCGCAGACATTATGCAGTTTTTTTTTTTTTGCTGTGCTGGTATCAGTTTCCTAGATTATTGGGTTTTCCCCACACCTTTCCTGTTGAGGCAAAAGCTGAACTTTTGCCTCAACAGGATTGTCTCTCGTCGGCAGACGGTGGGTTACATTAGGTTGGTGTGGCAGTCGAATGAACGCATGTGCACACAGAGTAACCCGATAACAGGACCGTTTGGTCGAATTCAACATGTAAAGTATGTCTGTTTAAAAGATTTGATGGAACTAGAAAAACAAAGGTAAAGAAATCAATTAGATCATGTGTTGCCTGAATCAGTGGTGGAGGCATAAACCAATTCGAGGCTGGGATGTTGAGCTAATCAAGGAAAATTTAAAATGGTTGCAAATACCACATTGTGGAGAAACCTAGAGAGTACAGCAGGACGTTAAAAGTGACTCCTTCAGCGGCGATACTGGTGGTGCGAAAGGTGAAAAGGAATCCAAGGGTCACCACCACCAAGAATGTAGGCCAAGCAGAGAGTAACACAGTCCAGCAAACACTGCTGGGTTTCATGGGTGCAAAGGTCATTGAGGAAAGCTGTCACATGAAACAAAACATATTTTTTGTTAGGTCACAATAATGTAGCCTTCAGTTAGTTTAAAGAAAAAGAAACATTCAACGGCAAGATCATCCTTTCCGTAGGCCTGCTTGGTGGTAAGAACGTAACGGTTTGGTGCTTTTTAGCCACTGGGACAGGGAGGCTAATCAAAGTTACTGGTATTAGGAAAAGAAGAACACTAAACCAACAGAGAAACTTCATCCTGAGCAACATTGGACTAAAGTGGTGAAGAAGTGTTTAGTTTCTTTAAAAAAATAATGTTTTTCAGTGTCTCAGCTGGAATCTGGACTTGAATCGGATATATAGAATCTGTGGACAGAGCTAAAGATTAGCTAAAGATCAATGGAGACAATTGTTTGGTTTCTTCAACAGCCATTAAAGTTTTTTGTTATTAATAATTGAGAAGCAGAAGAATAATTTTGGATATTTGAACAAATTTCTTTAATTCTAAATTAAAAAAACAACAGATTTTTAATTTTTTTTTAATATTATCTATATTATCTGATAGAAAACCTGTGAAGTAGGTGAAAGGTAAAAGGTAAGAGTTCAAAACTAATCATAAAGCCTCAAAACATCAGTGGAAATATGTAAAGGGCTCACCATCAATTATTAGAAGAGTTGTAAAAATTTTCCCATTGACTACAGTGAAAGCTGTAAATATTTCAAACTTGCAATTTTGATTATAATGTGAATAAAAACGATATATGTATTTTTTAAAATAAAATCGATCATCCAACCTTTTAAGTTTTTAAATCATGTTTTTAGAGATGCTGGTCTAATTTCCTATCAGAAATAAACTTCTTGTTTAAGTGAAGTAATTTCTACTATTAATCTGACAGAGAAGGTATAAATAATTTTAGATTAACTATTTATATACAGACAGAGCTCAAAATGGAGTGAAACACGTTCTGGAAGGAAGGATGTTCTTCCTTGAGGAAAGTGAGTTAAAGAAGCACCTGTGTGTATTAAAACGGCATTAAAAAAAGACAGGTGCAAACATTGGGGCTATTAAAAACACAACCGTGTGTGATGCTTTTGTACGAAGTCAGGGATCCGGCTGTTTACTGGCTCCTCTGCCTCAGCCGGTCCGCCTCCTCTCCCGGTTCTCAGCCAATCAGCGGGCCGCCTTCCCAACTGGTCTGCCTGTCAACCCACGTCCAGCCCACCGCATGACGTAAAGCCCAGTCTGAAAGTGCAATGGCGATATTGGACAATAACAGCCATCGCGTTGGGGGACCACATCTGTATTATGTGGCTAACATTGAAGAAAACACCTCGAGCCGGCTGCGACACCACATATAATAACGGCAGAGCCCACGAGCGGGAATCTGCGAGCGGGGAAGGGGATTTCACAGCCTGCGCGCGGGATGACAGTTTAGACTAAAACCGCTGGTAAGTGCGAACTCCACTGCTTGCCGCGGCGTTCACAAAGAGACGGCTTTAAAAAAGCTAAACAGTTTGTTACAGACGGCAAAAGCTTCACATTTCAAAGGGGCGTGGCCGCGTGCTGAGGGTACCACTCACTAAAGGATGCTGATAGCTTAGCAACAGCGACAAGGAAGGAGAAGCAAGAAGAGAGGGGAAAACAGACAATGGATGTGCAGCCTGGCCGCACCGTTTCTGGGCAGACTGCGAGGGAGATCCCCAGCAGTCTGTTCCTGGTGAAGTGGAAGGAGTCATGGATGCAGAGTGGAAATGTAAACAAAGGGTGTGGGCCTCTCAGCTGGCCTGTGATGCTCTGTCACACACACACGCACACGCACCCATACACACGCACACCAACACACACCACCCCTTACTACTGTAAACCATGGGAAGGTTTTACACACACAATGGAAACACATCCACAGGCACATCTGCAATGGATTGTTGCCATCCCTGAGACTAATTACTGTTGCCTTTGTTTGTCCTAGAAGAAAATAACAAACTTATTTGTTTCACTGATCATTTAAAAGTAATCTTACAATATTTCTACACCTACAGATCTAAGGAAAGCATAAACCATATTTTATAAGCTTCTGACCCTTCTGTGAATATTAACTAATTTTTTGTTGAATGTCTTTCAGGATTTTTAAAAATAATTTATTTATTTTATTAGGATTGTATTACCTTGCATAATAAAGTCAGGACCATTGAACTACACATTTCTGCAAACAAACATATTTGTACATCAGCTGATTAATATTGAAATCATGCAAACTTTTTATTCACTTGTAAATCTGGGATCCACACACCGCTAATAAATACAATAAATATATATACCTATTATTTACAGTGTTTTAAATTGAATAAAGCAGAATTAATGTCAGTAATCATAACAGCACACTTGGGGTCAACAGGTCTCCATAACAACCACCAGATGCCAATCACCGTGGCTCTAAAAGATTTTCACAACCCCTGTTAAAATGTCACCTTTTTGTAATTTGCAAAAATGTGATCATGATAAATTTTCAAAATGTTGTTCGCCTATGAGGTGATATTCATTTTGTACAGATGAAATATAAAAATAAAATCTAAACGGGCTTGTGTAAGTGTGACCATCACTAAGCTAACACTTTGTTTACCCTCCCTTTGCTCCTAGTTTGTGACCACACAGGATTAAAGCCACTGGAAAAAAAAATCTTACTTCTGAGATTAAAGTCTGAATTGTGAGAACAAAAAAAAAAAAAAAAGTCGGGGCATAATCCAAACTTCAGTTTCTCTCTCTTGACCTTCGCCGTCTCTTCCCAGGTGTGACGTGTAAACAGACGCCATGGCCACACAGGAGCCGTCCCCTCCGTCGTCCATGGAGAGCAATAAACCCGGCTTCCCCAAGAAGATCCTGGGCAACAAGCTGGAGGACAAGCACCTGTGCAACTGCTGCCACAACATCCTCAGACGGCCATTTCAAGCCCAGTGTGGACATCGCTTCTGCTCCTACTGCTTCAACAGGACCGTGAGGTCAGAATCTGATTGGCCGAGACCGGAAAAAACAGGAACCTTGCGACTGGTCTTTGTTGTCGTGCTGAATTTGTGCGTTTTTATGAACAAAATCAACAATGTTATGCTTCAGAATGATCTTAGGATACATTTAAATTTCATCTCACATCTACAAGAAGGCACCAGTCAGTTCACCGACACACTTAGCGTTGAACACGGAGTCGGATATTTACCCCAGGATGTGGTGGAGCCCCAAAGACAGAAAGTAATCATGTTGATTCTGGAGCTGCGTTTCATTGAGACACAAAACTAAGTCGTAGGTTTGTTTTATGACGATGATTCATATTCATAACATCTGAAAAAATTTTGAGCTTTGTTTTTGGCAAGAATAAACAGAAACAAAACGTTTTTTCACAGTCAAGCTGAGAATTTCAATTCCTACAAAATAAAAGCAATTCTTACGTATGTAATTTTAAAGAATAAAAAAAACCCATCCTTGCTGATCTCTAAACATCCGACATCACATTTTTGCACAATAAAAGTGTAGTGGCCTTCTTTTAGCCTCCTGACTGTCAGTATGCAGCAACAGGTGGGGAAGGTGCAGTGCTGTGTTGCTCCACTCAGCCCAGTAAAACTTCAATCACTCCAGCAGTTTCTTTGGCATCGTAATAACAACATTTTAATGCATTATTTTGAAATCGTAGGTTTTTAAAACTCTGTGCTGCCGGTGTCAGTCTCAGCTGTGCAGAGAGCTCCCCGACCAGCAGGGGGCAACCACGCGCGATCAAATTTTTAAATGGAACAACAGTGTTAAAACTTTGTATTTTTATGTGCAGTTATCGAGAACAAGATTTTTAAAATCAACTCCCAAAGTGTCAAATTCCTGATTTTATTGGCACATAAATGTCAATTTTCCATCGCTGCTTATAACAACAAACAATTACTCGACTTCACCTGGTCTGTATTTAAAAACTCCTCGTTAAATGTGATTCCAGACCTAATGAGGAAGTCAGAAAATTAAACTTGTTTTCTTCTCCTCATTTAATAAGTATTCGGAAGTAATTTACATGAGACTGAAACAACGGTCCCCGAAATATCTAGGGCCGGCTCTGAATGTAACTGCTACCTTAAGCTGAAAAAGTTGTAATAAATCGCAACATGTTTCCCTGTTGTATGGAAGAAGGGAGCAGAGAAGGTTTTCTGTTTTTACCCTCCTTGGTGAACGCCGGGTGACGTATGTGTTCAGAGAACAAGATATAAACTGACTTTTGCTTCATTTGAATCCATTACAGTAATGGACCCCAGAAATGCAACGCTTGCATTAAAGAAGATATTTTTGAGGAGCCGACATCAGTTTTGAAGCAGGGATGTGTGAGTATCACGGCGTGTTGAGATTACTTTAAGAACAGCTGACTTGTTTCAGTGTTGGCTTCATTCGTCTATTTTTGTTTTCCTAATATTCAGCAGAATTAGCCGTGTTTATTTAATTATTTTAGTCCTGGCCATTTTAAAGAATCACATCTATTGTTGTTCCTGTTTTTTTGTATCTTTTCCAGGCATTTCCTGACAATGCCGTTCGAAGGGAAGTTGAAAGCCTGTCTGCGGTTTGTATCAATGAGGACTGTACTTGGGAAGGAACTATTAAAGAGTATGAGGTTTGTTCTACTCCTCTTTTGTTTGCTTGTTTTATTGTAATTCTGGCAAAAGTACGCAACGTAGATATTCATTGAATCATCTCTCAGTAGAGACATTGCAGGGTATCAATGCAATGTAAATTTATAAGAACCTAAAATGCACAAATTAAAAATAAGCCATAATATAGAAAATAAAGATAGAAGTTATATATGCAATATCGTTTTTTTAAAAAGCGGCGTTATTTGTGTTTCTAGCCTGAGGCAGATACACCAGTTTTCTCTGAAGGAATAAACCAGAAATCCCAGTAAGCTACAGTGAAAAGCTTTTGATACAAGTCTCAAAGTTTGAAGGAAATTCCACAAAATACTTTCTGTTCTTAAAATTTCTGAACTTGAAGAAAGAAAAACAATTTCACTTTCATTATCCTACCCTTAAGCGAACATAAACCAATTTTCTAGCAGACCTAGAACATTAAAAGTTTAGTATGAGTTAATGTCAGAATATTGAGGAAAGAAGTTGGTTTGTCTTTAAATATTGCGTGGTTTCAACCAGTGTTGCTCATCAGTCTGGCTGTCAAGAGATTGTACCACACCTTACTGTGTGGACCCCCTGCTTCCTGCTGAGATTAATAAGCACACCCTGTGTTTATGCTGTAAACAGCAGTGTGTATTTGGGGAATTTCCATGAACTTGCCTCTTATGCTTGCAGGTTAATGTGGGAGCTTAATCTTCCACTAAATGACTTGTTTGGATTGTTGCGGAGTGATTAGAACGGAAACCTTTAAAGTAGCGGCAGTGTTTGCGCAGCTCCCTTCGTTGTATTTGCACAGCTGAGGGCGTCGCCGATCTGCCGCTTCGGATTCCCTTCAGCGCCATCTCCTCTCTCCCTGCAGCTGAATCACGAGGGGAAGTGCGAGTTCATGATCATCCCCTGCCCCTCCTGCAAAGAACGAATCCGCTTCAACGAACAGGAGCGCCACAACGAGCGGGAGTGCCCGGAGAGGACGCTCAACTGCAAGTACTGCAAGGAGCCATTTCACTTCAAAAACATCAAGGTTAGAGATTGCTGCTTTGAATTGTTGGCAGGGCGTGGGGGCTGAAAGCGTTGCTTCATTGAAAGTATTGTTGCTTCTTTTAGGCTCATGACGAAATCTGCCCCAAGTATCCGATGATCTGTGAAGGTTGTGCCAAGAAGAAAATACCCAGAGAGAAGGTACCTTTGTAAAATACGATGGCATCTTCATAACTATCAATGTACTGACATTTAAATTCATCTGCATAAAACAGAAAAAGACACGTATGAATACACTGGAAAAACACAGTCTTACCAAGTTTTGTTCTAGTTTCTTGTACAAATATCTTAGTACACTTGAAATAAAACAAAACTATTTTACATGTAACTTTTCAGCAAGATATGGGAGATTATTTTAAGTCAATAATTTCTTAATATTGATGAAAACAATACTTGTTCCATTGGGAGATTATTTCACTTATAACTAATCAGGTTTCCAGTGTTATAAGTGGCATAGCAAGTACTTTTTCATCAATATTTCTGAATTATTGACTTAGAACAAGCTCCTATTTCTTGCTGAAAAGTTACTTGTCAGTTAGTTTTATCTTATTACTACTGCACTAAGATATTTACACTAGAAACTAGAACAAAAATACTTGGTAATATTTTCAGTCTTTGCAGTGCAAGTACAGAAAAGGGTGAGTTTTTCCAGATTTTATTCTCTATTTTTTTAACTAAGTCAACCATCAATCTATTCATTCTTTCACCATTCATCCATTTACTGACACAGTCTGTTAGCCGATCTGGAAATTTTAGTATATAGTGGAAAATTTTTGACATTTAAAATGTTTAAAGAGCTTCTGAAGAAATCTCATAGGAAAGGTGGAGAAAGGAATAATTTAAGACAGTAAAAGTATTTTTTTTATCTCTTAAACTATTTGTCATTTTTTTAAATAAAAATATACAATATATCTTATCTGTTTTGGATTGTCCGAGTCAGTTGACTTTGTCTTTGTGTTTTATTTCAGTATGTGGACCATATTAAACTCTGCACTAAATTCCGAACTCCATGTCGATTTCATGTCGTTGGATGTGACATGTCTGTAAGTAGCCTGAATATTCATCACTTCTAATGTTGGGACTGCGTACTTGTGCACCTATTTGAACAAAGTTCGGAAATCCACTAAAACTTTCAATTCTGGCATGTTACAAAAACAGACTACATAGTATTTTATTGGTGGTTCATGTTTTCCTTACGCTGATGCCCCTAAATATGATCCGCGGCAATCAGTTTCATTGAATAAACAGAGTCCTCAACCTGTGTGTGGTTCAGTGTTGGTATAAATACAGCTGCTTGGCCAAGGTCAGAGATACGGGGGCCCTGAAGTGCAAACCTCTTCAATAATTCACTAAGCACAACTACAAATCACAAAACACAACAACATTAACAAAACGGAAGAGGTGGCTCCCAGTGGGAAACCTGAGAAGTCGCTGATTGGACGATTCCACTTTTGGCTTTAGAATCAGAAGTTATTCTGGCTTGTCTGGCGATGATGCAAACTCAGCTACCGCAATCCAAGAATATTTTGAGTCAGGACATACTACAAAGGCCAGCTTTGGTTTCTTCCCTCCGTCTGGACAAAACAGCACTGTGACTGTCTTCCTGCCTGTCTAAACAAAGACAGCACAAATGCTAGAATAATATATTTCTAAAGTCAAAAAAGTGATGCCGTCCGATCAGCGACGTTTCAGCGACCGAACTGGCCTAAGGTGACACAGGACAATAAAGTTGTATGGCATCAATATAGATATAGAGATGTTGAAGTACTCTATAATCTCAGCTATGGGGACTGTGTAGATGTTGAATAAAAGAGAACTGAGAACAGAGCCTTGTGGAACTCCATATGATCTCTTTGCCTAGACTTGCATACAGCTAAAAGTCGAATAAGGTCTGTCTCTGTACCCGACAGTCTTGCTCAGCTGTCTGGTCAATATCAGGATGTTGATGTTAAGCTGTAGCATAATTCCAAAGTGGTTAAACTATGTTTATTGTATTATCTTTCTACACCTACAGAATTGTCTTGCTTGTTTGTTGTTTAGGTGGAGAAAGAGAAGATTCATGACCATGAACGCGCTTACGCCTACGAGCACCTTAACCTGCTCCTGCACTACATTATGGGTATGAAGGTGAGCATGGAGGGCCTGCAGCCCCAGGGACTGGAAGTAGCCGGACACAAACTGTTAGAACTCCAACAATCCCTCAGGGAACTCGAGGCCAGAGTCTCCCAGCTCAGCACCACCTCTTCTGGGCCTCCCGTGCAGGGAGCTGCCGCTTCCTCCTCTTCTTCCTCCACCTGCAGTGCCGGCCTGCCCGGCCCGCCCGCATCAGCTCCTCTTCCTCCACCTCCCACTCTTCCTCCAACGCTCTCCGTGTCTACCTCGTTCACACCCCTGCCCAGCTCAGTGGGCGCAGCGCTGGAGCTCCAGCTCCACAGCGAGAAGACCAAGGTGGCCGAGCTTGGCCGCAGATGCACGGAACTCGAGGTCAAGGCGGGGACGTTTGAAAATGTGGTGTGCGTTCTTAACAGGGAGGTGGAGAGGTTTGCCACAACCATGGAGGCCAGCAACCGGCAGCATAAACTGGACCAAGACAAGATCGAAGCTCTTAGTAATAAGGTATGACTTCAGACTGTTGGTGAGTTTTGGTTTCCTCGAGTCGACTATCGTTTCAGGAGTTGAAGACGTCGCACCAGTGGTGAATTGTTCCTGTCAAAATATGCTGCAAAGCTCAGGCAGATATTAATATGCTATAGAGTAGGAGTGCAAACAATTTGTTTTTTTTAGATTACGTTTAGTTCTAATCAATTAACTAATAATGTCTGCACAGACCGTTTTTCCAGTGTTTTAATTTGGCCGCCATCCAGCAGAGGGTGCTGCTGGCCATCCTTACGCGGAGCTAGGAATAAAGATGGCGGAGCAATTGGGGCATGAAAAACATTCCAATCTGTCCAGTCCAGTCTGGGATATCAAATGTATTTTATGTGGTTCTAATTTGAAATATAAACACTCAACAAGCTCCTCAAGTTATGATCTGTAATAGCGCTTATTCAGCCAAGCTGCATGGCAGAGCAGCGTCAATTTACTGATGTACTACGAAGCGGAAGGGAAAACAGAAAAATTTAACAAGAAAAAAACAAACACGATGCCGCTGATAAGCACAATTGATTTTAAGGTCTGTTACGAGTGAAGTTTTAACATTCCTTCAAGATCAACAACAGACTGTACTTCTCTCTATTCGTGGGAAGTTAAGAATATCACACATTTATTTTTCCACCTTTTATTTTTCAGTTCAGCAACCTAAGAGGTTCCTGTGTTACATTTTACAAATATGTCAAGGTTAATAAAGTCAGAAAACCACAGTTTTCTTAAGCTTATTCACTTTAGAAATGCTGACACAAAATGATGTTAAAATGTAATGTTTTTTAAATTCAGCATAGGCCTATTATGAAAAATGTTGCCCTTTAAAACTCTGCCGCCTTCGCCCATTATAAGCATGTTTGAGGTAATACAAATTAATGCATGTACCTTCTAGGTCCGACAGCTGGAGAGAACAGTTGGACTGAAGGACCTCACGGTGGTGGAGATGGAGGGCCGACTGCGGGAAATGTCTGCCACCACCTTTGATGGCGTCTTCATCTGGAGGATCTCAGACTTTGCCAAAAAACGACAAGATGCCATTGCAGGTCGGGCTCCTGCCATGTTCTCACCAGGTAACAATATTTCTTTCTAACCTTGACTTTGAAGTCCAAACAAAAGCCAGTTTTCTAGAAGATGTCCTGCTGAAGGTGCCTTTTCCTTTTCCAGCTTTCTATACTAGCAAGTACGGCTATAAGATGTGCCTGAGGATTTATCTGAATGGGGACGGGACGGGGCGTGGCAGCCACCTGTCCCTGTTCTTTGTGGTGATGAGGGGACTGAACGACGCTCTGCTCAAATGGCCGTTCAACCAGAAGGTAAAACACATGGAGAGGCACCATTAGCGTGAAAATGGCTTTTAAATATTCCTGTTTGTTTTTACTTAAAGGTCCCTGTGGACGTTTTAATCTGAGAAAAATGAATTATGTGCATAACAACATAGATTTAGGTAGTGTCTAATGGTTGTTATGGTGACCTGGTGATCCAATAAGACCACACCCAGATGCACTTAAAAACCAAAAGCATAAATAAAAACAATAATTCATCTAATTCACTTTGTAGGATATGTATGGCCATTTTTTGTGGATGCACATTTTTATGCATTTTACTATCAATTACTTTATTTATGCCGTTAGGTAGATTTAGTTACAATAAAGTGGGTGAGACTTATTCAAAACAAGACATTTTGCACAATCACACAACACATATAAATATCATATGATTAAAGGTGACCAGGTGCTCAATCCTTTAAAATATCAAAAACAATGAAATAATAAAAACTGACAGACTTAAACGCAGTGTCCTCATTAGGACAAGATTCAAATGAAATTAAAAAAATGTATTGGTTAAAATTTAGTTCAACTTCACAAAAACCTAAAATTTTACACCCCTGGTAACTGATACCCCAAAATCCTGCATTATGATAGTAATAAATACAATTCATGAGGTCTAAGGACGACAGTTAATATAAAATCAATTATTAGGGTCTGTACTGAAATATTGATTTCCCCCTAGTGGATAAATAAAGTACAATAAAGTATATTCATTCATTACAGGCAAATTTGGTGCACATGTATACCAAATTTATGCATCTACTCATGGCATGTTGGGGTCAGTAGCTGCGTTTCCATTTACCATAAAATTGCACAAGTTGGAAATACGATAATAAGTTTGCTTAATGGAAACACACCAATTTTGAAACAATGTTTCTGGTAAAAAAAAAAGAAAAAAAAAAAAAGAAAAGAAACAAGTTAACTTAGGTTGTTTTTCAGTTCTATTGACATTTGTGTATTTCACAAGACTGCAATTGAAACATTTGTTTTGCATTACTCCAGTTTGTATCCAACAGCAAAATGGTTTTTGTTGGCACTTGCTTCCTTGGACAATGCACAGCTGGCTCCACCAGAGCTCTCACATCATCGCAGAGTTCATCAAAAGTTTAGTTTGTCATTTGAAAGTGTTAAATCCATGGCTCTTCTGTAAAACTGGTGACTAGTCTCCCAAAAATGCAACATACATAGCCCCTCCCCAGTATAAGGGCCTTGTCGCTTCAACGCCCAACGTCTTCTATGATAACTTATGATGACGAGCGTAGTGTAGTGACAGGAATATCATGCTGACATCTTTTTTTAATACCTTATTGAATGAAAAACATATTCGAGTGTGGTTTTAGTTTCATTTCTCATCTCACGGAAACACGGGAATTGCAAAATTGTGCTGTTTGTAGCAGAATATCGACAAAGTTTTGTGCACTTTCGTAACGGAAATGCAGCTACTGTGATGACAGCTTTAGCTTCTGTAAGTTGACTTGACCGTCTCAAAGTGGATCTCTCACAAAATGTTTAACACCCAGGTAACACTGATGCTACTGGACCAGAGCAATAGGGAGCACATCATCGACGCCTTTCGACCCGATGTCACTTCTTCTTCCTTTCAACGACCGGTGAGCGAGATGAACATCGCCAGCGGCTGCCCGCTCTTCTGCCCACTCTCTAAGCTGGACGGAAAGAACTCGTACATTCGCGACGACACAATATTCATCAAAGCCATCGTGGACCTCACCGGCCTCTAGGCGTCTCCATGTCGACGGTTATGATGACCAGGCAGCTCCCTGACCAATCAAGGCTTCTGTTTCTTTTGGCCAGCTGTGGTCCCGTCAGGGCTCTGTGCGGGGCACGGTACCGTCCCTCGCTGCTCCCAGGAGAAGGACGTGCTTGCGGCCGTATGCCGCGTGTGGCTGCTCAGTCCAGACGGCGCTGGCATTGTCATACCAGGTGGTATCTGTGCGAGAGCCATCGTCATTGATGTACACTTGTTTTCTTTCAACATCTTCCCCAACAGGGAGAGCATCCTTTCTTTTTTAGGATTCCTGGTTGAACAGCAGCGTGGCTCAGTAATCCACAGCGATGGAAGAGGGAGGCACATTGTAGTGGCGTGACAAGGATGAATATTTTTAATCTTCTCAGCTTGTTGGCTTTCAGCTTGTGAAAGATTGTCTTAGAACAGGATTGTAGATTACTAATAGTTTGTGTGGTTATTCCGATAAAGCTGGCGTGCCATAGAGGTAGGGCTTCTTCTTCTTCTCAAAGGTCATCATGGATATCGTGAGCTTGCTTGTGTTGAGTGAATTTACATAGACAAAACGTGGAGTTACGTTACGAATAAGATAACCGTCTTCTTAGTGTTTCTTTTGGATTTTCTCAGCAAACTGCATGCCGCCGGAGATTTATTTATTTATAATTTTATTAAACGAACGACTCCTTTTTCTCAACCTAGCTTTGCCAAAGTTAGTCATTAAAACCCATCGGTGATTTAGCTATCCGTGATGGTGGACATTGCCTGCATGCCTTCAGAGCCAGGCTGTTTTTTTTTTGCTGTTGTTTTTTTTAAACGTAGAGTTTTTGCGTGTTCGTTGCTGTTTAGGGTTCGGTGGTTTGGTACATCTGTGGAAGATACAGCGGAGTTACCATGGAGTCAGGGCAGCTTGCCAGTCAAGCCTGAGGCATAACGCTTGCATGGAGTTCTCCTGCAGGATTTGCTCACTCGCTCACAACTCAACACATAGTACTGTGCCCCACCACGGACTGAGGTGAACGCAGATTCACGGGAGTTGAGGAATTGTTCGTCTGTGCTCATGGTTTCCCGTGCGTCCCGTACAGCGTTTCTGCTGCTCTGAGACAGAATGCCGACGTGAAACTTTTATGTCAGTGCAAATAAACTGCAAGAGAATGTAAAGCGTTGTTGTAGGTCTTGAGATCGTCTTTGACGATATTTACTGCCGAATTGATGTTTTACGCCAATAAATCTTAACGGCACTTTCCCCGTTTTTGCGGTAACACACATTCGACATTATACCTGCTTACGCTATCATTTTATTCTTCCCCCACACCCTCGATTCTTCCACTAGAGGTCGCTGTTGTCATGTGTTTCGCATGCTGAGGTGTTAGGGTTCATGCTGGCCTGTTTGGAAACCAGTTTTGACCTGTATTGAAACCTCTCTGTGCATGGGAGGCTTCAATTCATTTTTGCTATGGAACTTCGAGCCGGTTGACTCTGTGAGCCGCGCGCGGAAACCTTTATTTGTATTTGTTTGGATGAGGATACGTGAACATAGAATAGTTATTATGTTATATCCGGCACTGCTCCACACAGGCAGAGGCCTATATTCATAGTAATGTATAAATATGTATCTTTCATATCATAATGTTGAAATAATCTATATATTGATGTTAATATACACAAGATGTTATAATAAACATAGTATTACTCAATACCTTATTAATTCTATATCTATAGAGCAACTCTTTTTTTTCGTTTGATGGTTTGAACAGGCCAGGACAACCTTTTTGTGGAGTGAGGATTTGTAGAGTGCAATATATGATTACATCCGTTAACCAGCTTAGCTAAAAGGGTTTAAACAGGTCACAATTATTTGTTGCTTTTTGTTTACATTAGTCATTTTTGGAGCTGACGAGTTGCGACCAGTTTTGAACCTTCTAGGGAAATGTGGTGCTTTTCTGACCATGAAACACACAATTTCATCAATATGAGACTCTTTAGTCACTTGTTGTTTGTGAAACTAGCTAGCTAGCTCCTAGCTAGCAAGGAGAACCATTTAGCTGTTCGAATTTGTTATGAAATACATCAAGTTTTTGTTCACAACTTTAAAACCTTTTTAATAAAGTCTTAAGAATGTAAAAAGTCCGATTTACATTCACTTTTTAAACTTTGAGTGTGCTTGTACCGTGCCAAACTCTAATATTACCTCTATATGCTAAAAGTGTTACACTGCAAGATTTATTTTATGTTCTATGCTAAAATATGGTGCCAAATATGTTTCTATACGAGTTTGGATTTTTTTATTATTATTATTATTATTTATTTAAATGCGTATGGGTGTTTTGGCAAGCATGTGACTTTCTTTTGACATGATGCATGGGGCCATTACTAGTAGAAATAATTATTTCATACCCATAAATTGGTCCTCATATAGCAGAGGTTTGTGAATGTAAGCTTTAATTCTGCATTTTTCTTTCTTAACAAGTTGTTCTGTCATGTGATGCAACTGACCAGAACCAACTTTATTTGTGCACTTTCTACCATTTGTCTAAGCAGGGTATATATTTTGTTGAGTGATTTATGTACCTTGAACTCAGAGCCATATATACATATATATATATATATATATTCTGATGTTGATTGATGTGTCATGCTAAAACAGCTCTTGCAGTCTGTAATAAAGTTTGTTGGTTTTTGCCACTAGAGTGTTTAATGTCTCATTTTCTTAGAAATGTATTTGCTTGCATTTAAAAATAAAAATCAGATCTACTTGCAGAGTGTGCAGATGGAGTTGGGTTGGCAAAAAAAAAAAAAACCCGTAAGAAACAAGTAAAACATAAATTATGGTCAGTAATATTTTGTCATAAAAACAGTTGAATTTGTCAAGACATTGTGGTTTACTTTAAACAAATCAATAACGTTGTCAAAATAACCTGACAGGCTAATATTGCAAACCGATCAAACTCATCCATTCACCCTCCAAATCACAATGAATTTTCCTGTTTGTTTAATTCTTTTGGATTAAAATTATCACTATATCACACCAGCCAGCACATTCTGTGCACATGAATCAGAGACATCAACGTTAAGTCTCCAGAACAGTTTCATTGCTAAGCTGGGATAACGCGCTCAAAGTGTATGTTTCTGGATTTTTATTGGCCTTCGTAATTCCTCTCTCTTCTATTCTCCATGGCTGCAAAGGAGAAAAACAAACAAATTCTGAAGCATAAGTTAGGAAACCCGCAACGTCTCCAAGTAATTCCACAACAAAAACCACTTGGAAGCACCGAGAAGAGAGCCGGGATGAAAAGAGACGGGCAGATTTTATGGAACCAATTATATCCAACATCCAACAGGAACCTGCAAAACAGCATCGTCTACCATGATTACTACGAATAATTGCCAAGCAGACAGAGAGACAGACAGGCAGCCAGATGATGGATCCAGTGGAACTTGTCCACTCCAGGTGACTGTACATCGAACATGATGCTTTATTTATTGCAGTACAAAACTTGAGGTTCTTTTGTTTTTTTGTATGTTCTTTATTGAATGTTTAATATATATATAAACAGTGGCTTGTGTGTCACCTGTGTGACTGTGACGTCAGATATTTGAGGCACAAACAAAGGAACTGCAAACTTTCTCAGAAATCGATCAAAAGTAAAACTTCAAAATGGAACAGAATTGGATTCATACCAGATCAAGTTCCAAAGCTGATCTCTCTCCATGTCCTTGTTTCGGAGCCTCGAAGCCGGTTTGCATCCACCGAGCCTCGTGGATATTCAGAATCGTCTCTGGCTTAAGCTTAAAGGACTGAAGACCTTGTAGAAGAAACGTTTACAGTTTTCACACTGGAATCCATCAAAATTTCTGCTAAATCATTCTTTAAAAAAATTATAAAACTTGGTGAAATTCTGAGTTACGTTCATTTTATACACAAGCTAGATCACGCACACAGATGATAGGTGTATACAGATGCACTCTATCTTGGTCTGTGGTCACCAAATACAAATTGTATTAATTGGTGATGTTAAATATACATAGGTTTGTCGCTGTGGTTTCTCAGTTCCTGTTTTTTTTCTCTTTTTTTTTGCAGGTGTAGAAGGAGACTTCTAGTATGTTTTCTTGTATTCTCTTTATCCTTCTTCCCTCCTCTGTTCTTACCAGAAGTGGTGGTGACAGTTTATAGAAAGAGAGTGAAAGCATTTAACCCGGATTAAGTTATTCTTGCCAAATTCTGCAGCTGCTTGTTCCAGAGTGTCCGGACTCAACGAGGACATCAAAGAAGTCCAAGCAGCACTGGTGACGTTTTCACAATCACAAACACCAACAGAAACAAAGGGGGAAAAACTCCTAAAGTCAGCTGAGTTACCAAAAATTCTTTCTATGTTTCTTACTAGAATTAGATCGTATTTCGTGCTCATTCACAAAATTGTAAAATTCACCTTTAGTTGTGTGACCTGGAGGGTTTATTTTTTTTAATGTTTCAACTCTCCATAAAAGGAAAAAAATCTGCCTTTTAGATTCAGATATAAATCTAAAAGGTAATCCGGTGAGGAGGAAGGTTCTGAAATGTCATTAAATTTAGTGCATGAGGAGCATTCCTGTGCTCACTAGAGGGCGCCAAGTATTCATCAAATAATTACTATGCATCTGCTCTGTTGGTGCAGAACACCTTTAAAAGACATAAAAAAACGGATGAAAACATGGAAACTGAAGACAAGTCTAAATCAGGGTCGAGCCGTTGAGTCTAAATGCTTCGCGTAGAAGGAAACCGTTCTCTCGTCACTCTGGCGCACAAATAAAATAGTTTTACCTTTCGAGACAAAAATAAAACACAACCTTTAAATGCGTGGGATTTACCATACACAAGAAATGTCAGTTTACATTCACCTTAATATTTAAAAGGCTTGCTCAGCTCTTCTCTGAGTCACAAAGTGAAGGAAGTGAGCTAACAAAGCAGTGGTTACTTCCACAGGATGTGGTCGTGCAAGTCAGCTCAAATGAGCCGTTTTATTAAAAAAAAAAAAAGTCTTGTCTTTCTGTTGTCTGAAGCTTTTTTGAAGGTCAAGTCAGTCACTTTTAACACTCGACGCACTCTCTTAGATGTGTGGAAACAAAAGTAAATACTCATTATGTAACATATATTTACCCCTGCCTAATGCTTGTTTTTAATACATGGTAAGTTTATTCTGACTGGATTTTGGACTAAACAAAAAGAATCTGGCATTTATGTTTTACAGAAATGTCGAATGCATTTGTGTTTCACATTCAAGAATGAAATCTTGACAAAAAAGTTTAATCAAATAAACAACACAGAGAACAATGCAGACTGATGTGGTCAGTAAATGAAACCCAAATAAATAAGAGCCACAAATAGCAGAGACGCACGATATATCGGCGCTAACATCAGTATCGGCTGTTTTCGGTAAAACTGGCTTGATGCTAACAACCGCTATTTATTTCCAACTAGTTGCTGCTTGTTTCTGGAGGATGAACTGGGGAGGTTGGTTATGTGGTGTTTGTTTGACGATGTAACAGCGATGTTGTGCACGCATTTGAAGGATGCAGTCAGGTAAGACGATCATTTTGTGATTGGAAAAAAAAAAACCAAAACATTTTCTTGAATCTCACTGATGAAAACAGAAGATGAACTCAATATCTCAAGATAATCAATAGGAAATTAACTCATCATCCTGAGGAAATATTTGGAAATTTTACTAGAGAAAACAAGAAATTAACTTAAAAACTGAAAGTTAACTATTGAGAAAATAAACTTGTTAACTTGAAAAAACTGAAAATTCACTCATCGTCTCGAGAATACCACGTTGAAATGAACTCAAACCGGAAATTAATTTGCTCTCTCAAGAAAAGCTTTGTGAAACAAGTTTAACATTTTACAAACACCACAAAAGGACATCGCGAAACACCTTCAAATACGCAAATACAACACAAAACCTCATAACTTCAAAGACAGATTAAAAACAATAGCAATCTTCACTCTGAGCATAAATTCACCGATTCCATCAATTCGACATTATTTTGACGATTATAGAACTTTTTAAGGCTCTTTTTAAAACTGAAATGATCAGTAATTAACTACCTTTACTCACAGAAGATAACAATAAATTACTATTCGTGTTAACTTGGTTGACTCTTCCTTAGATACTATTCTAAGTAAATATACCATAACCCAGTAATGACTGACGGCTTCACTGTTAACGGCAGCAATAACGGCACAATACGTCACGCTGCATTCACACGTATTTCCGTCAGACTGGGTGTTCACGTTCTCCTCTCATGGCTGCAGAATCTCCCCACAACTCTTTGGCTTCAACAGTTTTACAGACTGCTGAAAAGCGATGCAGTCCTTCAAGCGATATTTTGGCGTCTGTGCAATTTAAATATTTACTCGTGCTGTCACGTCTCGGCGCGCGCGTTCGCCAGTCTCACTTATTAAAGACGGATCTTAATAATGGCCGTTGTCGAAGCAGGCCTCGTCTGCTCCGCTATTGGCAAGCGGAGTGCAAGAGGACCAGAAGCCGGCTTCTCCAAACCTTTTGTTTGTTTTAGTGTTTATAACTAATGTCCTGAGGCCGAAGTGAGGAGCACAGAACACGTCCCCGCTGCCAGGAAGCTGTGCAGTCGTAAGAAGACGTATTGGAAAATGGCGTGCAGTCAAAAAACTAAAGACGCGTTTGAAGAAATCGGGCCAATTCAGCAGCAGTACAGCGCCGATAAGGTCAAGCTGCAAACGATTAAAGGTTACCGCAAGGATTTTACAGGAGCAACCACTACCAATCCCCGAGCTCTGTTTTCCTGTTGAAGATTTTAGCACAACGGGCTGCAGCTCACTTTGAAGGATTATTTAACCCTTGTGCGTGCGAGGACTGAGGCAAACGTTGAGGTCTATGGAAAATGATACAGGTTTTACGTGTGTGGGGTCGGTTGGACCCCATTTCGACATACAAGGGTTAAGAGACTTTGTTCTCTGAGAATCGCGCAGTCCGCACATGGGAAATGTTGCGTTCACTGCCCAGCTCTCATGTCCCACATTAGCAGAGCAAATGAAGCTGTCATTAAAATCAGGTCAGTCCTCAGGGTCTCATCAATACATAATTAAAACAGGATGTAGACAGGGCTTCCTTTCTGTGGGCGGCTGGATCTGGATCCGAGCTGAAAACTCCGGTTTTGTCTTTAACACGTTGGGAAATGCATTTTGACAAACATAGCAGGTTTCTCCACCTGTGGGACGCTTGGTTTCACAGTGTGACTCACTGGAAAGGAAGATTTCTTTACTATGCAGTTATATAAATGATGATCAAGATTTGCAGTAACAGGCAATTACTTTTTTGCATATTAAAACTCAACCAATCAACCATTTGTATGTGCTGCTAAATGTGTTAATGGCAGAGGAACAACGAGGAAAACTTTATCCACCATCATCGGTAGCCATGCTAACTAGCATTAGCATCCATGGATGCTAGCTGTCTGGAAGGAGCTGAGAGCAACTGAGGGTGATTGGCAGCGCTAAGACCCTCCTTCAGGCTCTGATTGGTTGTTTCTGAGGAAGTAGTGCATTTCTTTTTGATCTCATACAGATTGTCTGTCACCACCTGGAGGTAAGTTTTACAAATATGTAAAAGACCATTTTTTTATGAGGTCACATACTGTCGCTTTAAGATTTACCACAGTTGAGAAAAACAACAACAAAAAACAAGCTTTTAAGGATGACACAAAAAACCAGCAAAAAAACGTAAGACAGATATTATAAAATCCAACTTTCCAGAAGACACATGAACAGATCGCAGAATGTTGGACTTTATCCGACTCCATTTGCATTTAGGTATTTTTCACTCTTGCAATTTCAAAACTTATTCATCTTTTAAGACTTTTCTGCTTTCACTTCAATGATGATATGCATTCTGCATTTTGAACTTGCTCGTTACAAAAACTTATTTTATCACCACACTCACTTTCCAACCAAAACTTGACCTGTGTGCTTTATTTACTCTGCTGCACCTCCACTGTGGAAACAGAAAATCCTGTCACACAGGTAGCCACCCGGTGCCATATTTTTCAAACATCGTATGTTTGCTTGGAGACAGAATTTGTGTTTCTGTTTCTACTCGGTGGTCTGATAACAGAAAAGGGGGGAATCCCCATGGCAACCAGTGACTTAACGTTTCCTGAATTTCTGTTTCTTGTATCACTCAGCAGGTTCTTTTTTTTCTTAATCTATTTCTTCCAGTATTAGTTTTAAGCTTCAGAAAGCAGCTGCGTTGCCAGTTTGCTTTGGCCACTCTGTTGAACTAATTGAATGTTATGTAATTATTTTTACCGTTTATTCGTCTTATTTGCTGTCCAGCGTTATTGCTCAAATTTGTCTCATAATATGAGAGGGAAAAAAGAAGGTATATTTAATTCATTACAGGACATACGCAGAGACATACGCGTGTCTCAACACGCGTACCTCCTTCTGCGACCTGAAGATTTACTGGTTCAATTTCCACAACCACAGGAGTTTCTTACATGCTAATGATTCCAAATGAAGCTGATCGTAACTTAATGGTGCCCTGGAAACGAGCAGCCAGCACTGGATCATTTTAACGTCCTTTATAATGTTTGTACTGAAGTGTTTAATCAAAGATGGAACAAGTAGCTATCCGCTTACAGAACAGGATTTTTCAACAGGATTTTGCCATCAAAACAAATATTTTTTGAGAAAAAAAACAACAAAAAACTATGCCAGTAAGAAAAAACAAAAACACTTACAGCACTATAAGGTAGTTTGTGGAGAACTGCAGAATTTCAACAAAACTTCAATCTTAAAAGAGAGGCGAGGTTAACCCGCCTTTTAAAAACAGCATCGTTTGAAGGATTTGTCATTTTAATTGCGTTCAGAGTTGATTAACCCGTCTCGTGTTTGAGGAACAATTGTTGCGAAACCAATAAAGGAAAAGTTAAATGTTTCTGTTCATCAGTAACGTCTCTGTTCTTTCTCCCACAATTAGAATGAGTTAGCTTAGATTGGGTTCATTTGGGCTAACCTTGGCTATAATTGTCCAATTTCTGTTCTGTTTAAATTAACAGCTGGTCTGACTCAAAAAAAAAAAAAAACATATTCTCTTTTAGTGTCTTTATTTCTTGGCCATTAAAGCCAATAGCATTGAAAACCAACAAGAAGGCTGCTGTTAGTTGGGGCGATGAAACAACTGTGGATGAATCCTTACTGTCACACATGACATCCTGCTCATGTATGTTCACTACATCTGACTGCAGTACAACTTACTGAACAAAACAAATGGTAAAAGATATTTCCATCAAATGCAGTAACTTGAATGAGTTGTTAAAAACTCTAAACATATTGTAAAAAAAAAAAAAAAAGGAGAATTTCTTTTCATGACTTTGTTGTCTGCTGCTGCCGCTACTAAACTCAAACGTGTTTAAAGGCCTGCAACTAATAAAATCAAACTTGTAAATTGCGCTACAGGATCTTAATGTTCTTTTTGCAATAAGTTTGTTTGATGTTAATAACAAATAACTCACATAGAGAAATAGAATTGACAAAACAAATAAAAAAATCAAAATGTAATGTACTATAATTTAAAAAAAAACACAACAACAACAAACAAGTGAAGTCTGGATTCCTCCTTTCTTCCTGCTCGTTATCACCAGCATCCATATCCACCCGAAGGTAAGCCATATTTTACACTGCGTGCTGTAAACTCTGGAGCATTCAGCTTGTAAACTTTGCGGTGGAGGACGGGAGCATCCAGACCACTGAAGCCAGACACGCTTGCCAGCTCTAATCTCTCGCTGTCTGCAGGCGCTGACCTCTTTCTGCTCGTCTGACGGCTTATTAGCCGTATTGATTTTGGCTTCTTTATGTTGCAATACTTCCTGCAGGGAGGCAAATCTGCTGCGCACATATCAGCTACTCTGGGTCACTAAAAACATCAAGTCAAGCAGCTCCGGTTAGGTTTACAGTGGAGATTTTTCTTTTTGTCTGAAGAAAGGGCCGTGATAGATGAGCCTTGTTGAAGAGGTGGCCGGGGCGTGACCAGCTGCGAGTCTTCTGCTGGACTTTTTTAATTTCTCGGGCATTGAGCCAGGGGACACACGTGGCTGGGAAAGCTTATGCTGTAAGTGTTTTCATATAAAAAAAAGAAACCTTGTCTGCATGCAATATTTTTTTCTTATTGAAAATTATATTATTGTGAGGTGTAAGCATAGAAATTGTTTGGTGGATTGACTCTTTATCCATTAAAATCTTGTTTGAAAATCAACATACGTAGAGATTCATAGATACAGCAGTCCTACATTTTAATCTTTTTTATTAGGTTGTATAATTAATGTCCATGCAAGAAATATATTGGGTTATTTTTGGATATTGCAATTGTGTGAATTTTTATTTGTTGTCAATGTTATTGATATAATTACAGTGGATACCTGGTATTTTTCTGGTTTTAGGGACAGCAAAAATTCTGATTTCAGCCAGTCTAAGGCTGAAAATCAAATTATTAAGACCTCTTCTAAAAATGCATATTTTAATACACCAAATATACCTTAATGTGCATTAATATGCACAGTACAAATGTTCTTGACACTACCAAGGAAGCTAACATCCACTGTGTTCTTTATCTCCGCTTTGTAGCGTTGCGGTCATGTATTTCAGCTTCCTAATCTGGATTTTCTTTCATTTACATATTTTAGGTATCCACTACAAGAAAATATGCATAGAGACTCATTTTCAGTGAGTAGTTTGGAGTTACATTCCGCATAAAAATATGAGTGGGTGGATTCGCGAATAGACAGGATTTTGCTGTATAATGCAGCTCTTATTTCTAAGAAAAAGCAAACAGCTTATGAATGGTGGGAAACAGCTCGTGGCTCCTTTATCAGTAAATTTAGTTGATGTCCAACATTATCTTCAATAAGTGTTCCTTGATGTCTCTCATTGTATAAGATCTTGGTTCAAGTCACTTTGGTTTCAGTACAAGCGACCACATTCAGATGGAGACGGATGTCGGGTTGAATTAAAGGCAGAGTCAGAGTTGTGGAGTAGTTGTGGAGTTTGAAACCAGCCAGAAATAGGTCGACTTCAACCTCCTGATTAAAGGTCTTTTTGCAAACATAGAAGTTTGAGTATCTTGGTGTGGTGTTCGTGTTGTTCAGTGATGTCAGGATGGAGCGTGAGATGGACAGGTTGATTGCAACATCGTCCATCACTTTCAAGCCTTCACCTTGGACTGTGAAAATGGTTTAAGTCCAAAAACATCAATCATCACCCAAGATCTGCACCATCCAAGGATGTGCTTCGTCTCCACGAAGGCCAGGCTAAATCCTGGGGATAGGATGAAGAGTTCCTTCCTTTAGCAAAGTTCAGATGCCTCCTGAACACCAACTTTTGAAGGTTTTTAACTGGCAATAGACCCCAAAGTGGACTAAAAATTTGCCAGAGGGAGAATAAATCCCTTTTAGCCAAAACATTACTTTGGATTCATCAGAGAGAGCAGGGCAGGTTTGCTGAGAAAAGTGAAGTTACAATAGACCTTGCAGTCTTTGTTAATTTGTTAACCAGTCTGAAGCAAGCAGCTCTGTAAGACATGCATGTCTATCACCCTTAGGTTTTAACAGCCAAGCAGGACGGGATTTTTACGTCTGATTTTTATGCCCTACTTCCAGATGTTTCGCCTTGAAAACTGAAGCACTTGTGGCCAAAGTTAAATTTCAAATATAAACTAAATATTGAAGAATAGCCTGTCCTCAATAACTACTCCTAGCATGAAATGGGGGTTGGCCATGAAAATTACAACTGGTGCATCTCTAATTGTGCAGTTAAGTTGTCAGGACCAATCAGCACACAGTGATATGACACTTCGTCCCACCATCACCCTTCCACATATTCCACACACATGCAGATAAAATATATGTATGTATTTAGTAACAGATTCAGAAATACTGCTTATTTTTCCAAATACAATACAACTTGCTTAGAAAAGACATCTTAAGATCACAGTAGTAAAGATTTTAAGACACACATGTATTATATTTATGTACTCCCTTTTTCATATAATGTTCAAAATTGTAATTATTTTTGAACATTTTGAATACAGTTGAGATATTTCTCAGAGTAGAAGTTTCTAAGCCAAAACCTAAGAAATACAAAGCTTTCCATGAGGGCTTAATGTTGAGCTAATTTGTGCACAGAATTAAGTTTAATGCAACTTTCAATGAACGTTAACTTTTGAAGTATAACACGGGATTCATTTAAAATATCGATACACAGCTAGTTATTTTACGGTTGGTTTCCTACCAATTGTCAGGATGAAAGTTATTTTAAACCGATTGTTTCTTTGAGCTACGATAAACATCCCAGTGTAAGTTCTGTGTGGTTCCGATCAGCAGAGGGTTTGCCTTCCTAGCGGACAGATGTGACAGGGGTTGGGGGGAGTGGAGATTTTTTCCACGAGGATTTCCAACCACGAAATGCCTGACGTCAAACTTGGAAGGTACGGTTCTCTGCCCGCCACATTTCTGGCTCACGCTGTGTGGATGACTGGCTTTCTAGGCAATGATCTGGCACCCGGATAGGTGTAAACTGGAACATTAACGTTCTGACTCTACCCAACATCCCCTCCTCCGCCTCAATACAAAGGTGACTTCACCGGAGATGCAATAAAACATTTAGCTTCACCACTGAGAAAATGTTAAATTTAGCCTCTATCACAAAGTGAAAACTGAATTGCATTCCCTCTTAATGATCTGCACATGTTTTATGGGGAACTTAGAGCACAACACTGAAGTGGGGGGAAAAAATACTATACAAAATACTATACGTTGCTTTCAAAATGTTAAAAAGTGTAAAGTCGCTGCAATCTACCAGCAGTAAATAAATTCCAGTGCAACCAGTTGGATTCAGAAGTCATCTAATTTTTAAATATATTTGATTTAAAAAAAAACAGAATTAAACAGATAATTGTGAATGAACAAAATTCAAATTTTTGCAAAGTAATATATGAATAACATTTAGTTATCATTCCTAATACTGAATACCTGCTTACTGTCGTCAATGTAAAATTTATTTACATTTGTAAAAAAAAAAATTAAAAAGTGTTTTTCTGGTCAACCAGGTGCCGTTGCAACCATTCAGCTGTGCAAAACACCTGAGTGGACCAAGCTCTGTGTTCAAGGAGCTGCAGTTTCCAAGCTTCCGCCTCACAGAGCAGCTCCTCCAGACTAGCCAGCAGCAATTAGTAAACACCTGGTGTAAGTGAGCATCTGCTGAGCTCATATTTCAAGCTACTTCACGTTTCAACTCTGGTAAAAACATATTTAAAGGGTTAAAAGAGAAACCATATCATGATGACTTCCTGAAGGCAGAGTTCCACAAAGAGTCAGAGCTTCTTAAAGAGACAGAGGCCCAATTTCAAGGCGCTAAGTACAAAGTCAAATTTGACATATACAGCATTTTCATAAATGACACGGTTACTTGATTGTGCTATAAAATGACACTATGTGGCCTCTAAAACACATAACACTGCCCCTATAAATTGAAGGCGATAGAGCATGCCTACATCTATTGGCAAGTTTCTGTGTTTACATCACTGCTTTCCTTCTCTGGAGTCGAGTCAAAGTGAACTTTTCTATCTTCGTCCAGTAAACTGTGTCCTCTGACGTTTTAATGAATCCCATATTTTATATCCAGTTCCTTTTAATTTGCCTTTGAAAACATTAAGTTTACAAGGAAACTCAAATGGAGTTGCAGCTCCCGTCTGCAGTACCAATCCCCAATGTTTTCTCGATTACAAGCCAAGTAAGTTCCAGTAATAAATTGCGCAAGCACACCATGTACAACATTGTTTACCTCAGTGTGGATTATTTATGAAGTCGTTTCAGCCGAAGTGACACTTTCCTGTAGCTTGTTGAGCATTTGGTCGTACCTGCAGCAGAGCGCCACTATGTTTCGGTGGAGCCGACATCTCAGCATCACTCATCTCGCCCGGCGACGACTGTCCGAGTCAGTGATAGATCTCCTTTTGCAAAACAGAGAAAAAAAAATCTTTAAATCCAAACCAAAACAGTGAGATGTGTCGCTGTGCTGAGTGTGCCCATTAAATCTGACTTTGAAGGATAAACTGTTTAGAACAAGTGACGGCCGGAGTGTTAATTTCATTCCCTTCTGCTGACGTAGGAATCTTTCCTCTATCAATTCGCTGCAAAGGTAAACATTTAGTTGAAATGTGACACGTGGAGATGGTGGAGCTGTGAGCGGCTGCGTGCAGCTGTCCCTCTGCTGACTCAGTGTTGGAAAGACGAGGGTTCCTTAAGTTAAAATGTTCCCATGACATCACCAGGAGAAAATGTGCTGTGCTGGAGTCCCACCGCTACCTCTTATTGATGCGTCAAAGTCAATTTAGAAACTGAAAAACTTTACCGAAGGAAAAAAAGATAGAATAAAAGTCTGATTTTTTACTGATTTTTTTCTTTATCTTTTTTTTCTGTCACACTGAAACGTTCCTGATTGTGACCAAAAATGTCTCGTATTCACAGAAAATATTTTTTCTGTGAATACGAGACATTTTTGACATTTCTGTCGTACCCGGTGTAAATGAACTCATTTCGGTGAAGGTAGTGTGACCACCATTAAAGGCTTGTTGTCGTCACATCAGCCTTCCAAACCACTCAGGTCTTTTAGTTCTAGCATCTCTCCAGAACCAGAACCAAACAATCAGTTTTTACGCTTCGCTAATCTGGAAAAAACTCCCAGGAAACTGCAGAAACACTGACTTCCTTTAAATCAACCTGTGCAGAGCCGCCTTTGATTCGTAATAACCGGAACATTGATCGACATTTTTGATGTGTATTCGTTTGATGACTTTGACGATGGCATTTGACAAAATCTCATGTTTGTTCCTGAATGATGCTTTTGTGGTGTAAAGCACTTGGAACTGCCTTGTTGCTGAAATGTGCTCTATGAATAAACCAGACTTAAAACTTGACTGGGAAAAGTGGGACAGATGGTTTTTAGAACAAGTAGCTGCATTAGATTTAGGGGAAATCCCTTTTTCGCTCAATATTATTTCTTTATCCATATATTACTGACTATTTTTACTCAAACAAAATGCTTTAAAAATCCTTCCTTTAAATTTAAAATGCCAAAGTGTGCCAGACATTTGTGGCTTAAGTGCATCATTGATGTTCTGGTTGGACTCTAATCGCCCGTTTGTGTATCTGATGATGTAGCTGTAAACCAGGAGCTAGTTTGCAATAGACTGACTGTGGTAGTCTCAGTAGTGAAGCGTATCACTCCTCCTGTCCAGATTTCACAGGAATTCACACTTTTAGACTTTTCATTTGCAGTAGTTTGTAGTTGTTTGGGGGTTTTCCGGTTTAGTCCCATGTTAAATTTAGTTTTCTTCTTCCCAACCAGCCACGCAGATTTGTGGTTTAGTCATTCCTCGAGTATTCAAGAGAGCATCGCCGCAGTGTGAGAATAATTCAAGCTCCCCCGCCCCCGAAGACTTTGCTTTCCATGAGTTCCTGTCGAAGAGGATGCAGCAGAAATCCCTCGGCCGCGCGTGTAAAAACAGAGTAGCTGCTAAAAGAGGCCAGCAGACTCTCTGAAGACCATCCGTCTCCCACGGTGGCCAAACGTCAGCTGGATGGAATTAGGCAGGTTCTGCAAGGGGAGGAGGCCCTTGGTGGAGGAACAAAGGCTTTTCTGGCGTGGAATTATGGTTTGTACGCCGTACGGTATTTTGTCTCAGCCACAATAATAAGCAGAAGACGCCTGGGAAATGGAGTGAAACGAGGGTTTCCACAGAGCGACGGCGCAGCGGGAACAATTCGGTGTTCAAATGTCTGAACTGAAACGACAACACATACGTTCACAAGAGGATATGGAAGAAGATTAGGGCCACTGAAAAAAAAAAAAGAATTCTCATAATTCTGAGTTCAACCTCATATTCATGTCTTTTTCTAGAATCTTTACTTTAATCTCAGAAATGTCTTTTTTTTCTCAGAATTCTGATGTTAATTTTTGAGATCAAAAGTCATAATTCCTGTTTTTTTTTAAGTGGCCCTAATCCTTTTCTGTAAAA
>NW_006800328.1:115125-120807 GCF_000485575.1 Poecilia formosa
GTCTGGTTATTTATCACAACTCATGTGCTTTAAACGACGTCTTTCCTTTGCAGCTTTGCAAACCACACTCATTTCAAAAGAGCCGAAAAACCTCCACATCTTAGAGCAAACATTTTTTTTATTAAAATTATTATTATTATTATTATTATTAAAATAGGTGTTTTGGACAATTTTGAGGTCAATAGAGACGTAGCTATGGAGCATTTGAGTTGTTCTTTGCCAGAGCTAGCTGCAGCTAGCTAGATGCTAGCTAGCTACCATTTTCTGGTTACACTTCAGTAACTTCTTAGGAAAAAATGTAGTTTTAGGAGTATTTTTACTATTGTGTACTTTTTAGTTTTACTTAGTAACTTTATTATGAAGTACTCTTACCTGAGTAAAATGTGTGTATCTTCTTCCCCTGTGAGTAACTTCACTGAATGAAGAACAAGCTAGTTTTAGCTAAAAATTCACCAGACAGACACACAGCTGCAGTTTTTGGTTAAAGTTTCCCAAGTTTTCTATTGAAAGAAGTTGATTTGAAAAAAAATATTTATTTTATCTGATTCTGTAATTGTGTTATTTATATCAATTATTTTTATTTTGGTATTTAAAAATACCAAAACTTCCACATACTTTGTATCTTGGTCCATTGAATGATGTTTTTTTTTTTTTTTTAACAGTTAGTCTTTTCTCGAGAACTGAATACTCTTTTCGACTGCTATTTTTTACTTTTAAGTAAAACTGTGTTGAAGTACTCTACTAACCTCTGTTCTTTACCATAATAATCTATTTAAACTGCTAACTTACTTAGTCCCCCCACCCCGATCCTTCCCAGCAGTGAACTGGGTGTAACCATCAAACACAAAGTATCAGAAGTTTATGAGATTTATGTTGGGTCCTACAAACTAACAAGGTCATCCAGAAGTAAGCCCTTCTGTTCGGCTGTGTTTACAACATACTAAGTTTTCTGACAATAAATCAGTTAAATACTCTGAGGGTGGGGGGAAATCTAACCACCAAATAAACAGATTTGTTTCCATAGAAAAATAAAAGCGGGCATTTATTCCCAAGTTTATCAGCGCATTAAATTTAAAGCAAACAGAAATCTAAATCAGAGTCAAAGATGAAAGTTGTGTTTTTTTTTTTACAATGCTAAATTAAAGAGGATTTAATTAGCTTCATTTTTTTTTACTCTGAAATCAACGAAACAAACAAACAAACAAAACAGACATGCCTGTTTCAGATTAAAGGCTTTAAATTGATGTCCAGGCCGAAGTTTGTGATCCACAAAGAACAACTTCTCTTTCATTCTCAACCATGAGCTCGCGTTAATTCAAGTTCATTTGAAGTTTCGAGAAAAACTAGCTTGTGTTATTGGTTAGTTCACCTTCATGTCAGCAGCGTTTGTGATATGGATTTGGGCAGCAACCCAGGGCGGTATTGGAAATGGGGAATGGTGTAAGTAGTTTTTTTTTTTTCCAAAAGGGATTTCTTTTTTTTTTTTTGCCTAAATCATCTTTTGGCAAAAAATAACTTACAGACCATTGTCGATATAAGACGATATTAGAACATATAGCTTATCTCTCAGGTACAAATTGTCAAAATTCTCTATCTCTTTCATGTGTGAGTCAAAAAGGGTGTTTTAACATACCCTGTTCACACTATATTCATACTATCATTGCCACTTCTGTTTTATCACGCAATCAAGCAACTGCTACCTTCAGTTGTCGGCCTCGTTCAACACCCTCAAACAGCACAAATAAAACACGGTAGAGCTGTTTTATTAGAAAAGATAAAGGTACACATCCTTAACCTTTAACAACATCTGTTTTTTGTAGACCCAAATTCCAGAAAGTAGCCTTTATGTCCTCTTGTTAAACTAAAAGGACACAAAAGGCATTAATTTAGACATTTCTGAAGGTAAACTATAGGTTCTAGAAAAGTAATTTCCGAATTCTTAAAAAAAAAGAAAAACTCTGCAGATTCCAGAAAAGTAACCTGTAAGTTTCAAAATATCCCTTGTACCCCAGCATAGAAACTTGAATATTTCAATAAATTAATCTACAAATTCTAGGAAAGTAATCTGTGAATTTCAGAAATTTATATTCATGTTCAGTAAAAGCAAAATGTACATTTCAGGAAGTAACTTGTATTTTCTGAGAAAGTAGCTTGTAAATCCCTAGAAAGTAGCTTATACGTTTTGGGAAATCACCTGGATGTTCCAGGATGGGCGTCTGTGACAGTAACCTGTAAAAACCAAGGAAGTAAATTCTCTAAATCTGTTAAACTCAGAAAGTAGCTTGTAATTTCCAGGAAAGCGTCGCAAGTCTCAGAAAGTAACTCGTCCATTCTAACAAGTTCCTTTTATGCTTCATACAAGTCTGTTGAATTCCAGTCTACAGTCAAACCGTCGGACCAGTACAAAAACAAAAACTCAGTAATGCTCCCCACCGTTTTTATACATTTATTTAGTTTCTTACTCTGCTGGTCATTCAAAGTTTGAAGAAAACCTTCTGTTTTTGAGGTCAGAGTGAAAAACGATGTACCACTTCTGTCCAAAACAAGACGCTGTCAATGCACAGCGCAGATATAATCCGTTGTTTCTTGGGGGGATAAGAGAGACTGAGTCAGTCATGGAGCTCAGTGGGGGATTTTAAGGCTTTTCTGACCGATTGACCTTTCCTTTAGTGTCACAATGAAGCTGGGATTTGCTGCTTTGAGCCCAAAGCACCAAATGAATTCCCATGAAATTTGAGANGGAACAATTCGGTGTTCAAATGTCTGAACTGAAACGACAACACATACGTTCACAAGATAAAGAGGATACGGAAAAAGATTAGGGCCACTGAAAAAAAAAAAGAATTCTCATAATTCTGAGTTCAACCTCATATTCATGTCTTTTTCTAGAATCTTTACTTTAATGTCTTTTTTTCTCAGAATTCTGACGTTAATTTTTGAGATCAAAAGTCATAATTCCTGTTTTTTAAAGTGGCCCTATTCCTTTTCTGTAAAAGGACACTACTTGCTACCACATTATTTCACTGATTTAAATAGTTAGGGTGTCTAAACCAAGACTTGTTTTTTTTTTTGTCTTTGATACAGACCAAAGCCATTACAGATTAAAGCTCCAGTCTCATGTCACATGAAAGTAAATCAATGCCAGCAATTAAGATAAATAGCTTTAAAGTGCAATAAAATAAAACAGATTTCATCAGCATTACATGGGCTACTTAATTATTGAGTGTGTCCCACTTAATTAAATCACCAATTGCAATCATGACTCTGCAGTGCATTTGGTCTTGGTTAAGACTGACACAATAATAATCAAATATGTTGAAATGCGTTTATCTGAAATTTGGCTCTAGTTGAGTTAGAAGGGAATGTGGTGGCCCTGAAATTCAAGTCAGTACACCATAACAGTCAATGTGATTTCAGCTCATTTAAAAATTTGGTTCAAAAGATAAAAAACGTATTTGTCAAAAAAAAAAAAAAAACCTTTCATGCGCTTAACCCCAAGCTGACCCAACGACTCCAGGTTTCAGAGTGCAGGGATCAGTGGGGCATGCAGGAGCGACATGTCAAAACCCATTATCACCCGCTCTCATTTTATTCCTTTGTGTCTGCTTTAATTGGCTACCATGATTTCTCTCTCAAGCGGGCCAGTCGATTAACTCAGGAAATGAAACGAAGGGAAAGAGGGAATGAATCACCACTGATTTAATAGGAAAGCATTGTCTCCACTACCTAGCACATGTTCCCGTGTTTTACTGCTTTATGTTTTATTACTGAAAGCAATTACAGCTATTTTGTTGGAATTTCTTATATAATATCATAAAACATAGTCAATAGGGAGGATGATGTCCTTCTTGAGAATGTTGAAATGAGATTTTTGGTCAAGAAAATTGCAGTTGCAATGTTTTTGAGGCTTTTTAGCCCAAACCTGATAATAATAGACACAAGAGAAGACTAGATTTTACTTTTTCCTCCTGCAATGGACCGACGGTAGCTCAGGTATTGTAGAAATATCTTTTAATGTCCGTTGGTTGTTGTATTTTTTGTTCATCTCAATGTGTGGAGGTCAGAACGTGTTTTCTTTGTCTCACCGCCAAACTAAGAGTCTATATTTTGGACTGGGCTGTTTGCAAAGGTTGCCAGTAGGTAAAGATCGTTCGCCGCTACGCTGAACCTGAAACTTCTGCTTTGAATCATCGAACCTGTCGTCCCTGAAGCCCATTACAGCTGCCACAGCGAGTACAACAAAGGGAAGTCGTCTCCGCGGCGTCTGCAGCTTTTTCCGATCCGGTCGCCCTCAAGTACAGTCAAACGCTTTCGCCAAACGTGATGGCAGGCCTTAGGAATGGCCACAGGAAGGTCTTCCGATGCCTTCAGAGCCTTATTAGTTCATGTTTGTGGGAGCTGCAATTTCTCAGATCTGGTTAGCGTCAACGTGTGGCCCGTGGTTGACTCCTAGTTAGGATGTGTGGATGTAATGTCGCCCTTGAGGATGCGGAGCTCTGTTTTGTCTGAGCCGCAGTAACAGGATGTTGCTAAGCCAGCCGGGGTCAGGGTGATGATAGCTTTTAACTTTATTTTGTAGGTTGCTGGACACCCAGCTCTCCCACAGCTGAGCTTTCGCTAGCTGTGGTGGGAAACGTGTGCAAAACGTTGTCAATTGCCGTGTTTCCGTCGAACGAGAGACGCAATTAAAATTGGACGCGAATAAGTTTGCCCGCGTAAGTCGTTAAAAAAAACAAAACATGTCGCTGCATCGTTCTCCTACCACTTCCTGTCGTCGTCGTCTTCTTATTCCTTTCCGCCAGTTAACACGTCTGGTTATTTATCACAACTCATGTGCTTTAAACGACGTCTTTCCTTTGCAGCTTTGCAAACCACACTCATTTCAAAAGAGCCGAAAAACCTCCACATCTTAGAGCAAACATTTTTTTTATTAAAATTATTATTATTATTATTATTATTAAAATAGGTGTTTTGGACAATTTTGAGGTCAATAGAGACGTAGCTATGGAGCATTTGAGTTGTTCTTTGCCAGAGCTAGCTGCAGCTAGCTAGATGCTAGCTAGCTACCATTTTCTGGTTACACTTCAGTAACTTCTTAGGAAAAAATGTAGTTTTAGGAGTATTTTTACTATTGTGTACTTTTTAGTTTTACTTAGTAACTTTATTATGAAGTACTCTTACCTGAGTAAAATGTGTGTATCTTCTTCCCCTGTGAGTAACTTCACTGAATGAAGAACAAGCTAGTTTTAGCTAAAAATTCACCAGACACAGACACACAGCTGCAGTTTTTGGTTAAAGTTTCCCAAGTTTTCTATTGAAAGAAGTTGATTTGAAAAAAAATATTTATTTTATCTGATTCTGTAATTGTGTTATTTATATCAATTATTTTTATTTTGGTATTTAAAATACCAAAACTTCCACATAACTTTGTATCTTGGTCCATTGAATGATGTTTTTTTTTTTTTTTTAACAGTTAGTCTTTTCTCGAGAACTGAATACTCTTTTTGACGGCTATTTATTACTTTTAAGTAAAACTGTGTTGAAGTACTCTACTCACCTCTGTTCTTTACTATAATAATCTATTTAAACTGCTAACTTCCCCGTATTACTTAGTTCCCCCACCCCGATCCTTCCCAGCAGCAGTGGTGGGAAGTAACGAAGTACAAGTACTTCGTTACTGTA